>NW_027039754.1:0-45000 GCF_034236695.1 Oncorhynchus nerka | reverse complement strand
AGGTTTGTATAGTGTTTTGTGTGCTGTAGGGCAACGGTGTCTAGATGGAATTTGTATTTGTGGTCCTGGTGACTGGACCTTTTTTGGAACACCATTATTTTGGTCTTACTGAGATTTACTGTCAGGGCCCGGGTCTGACGGAATCTGTGCAGAAGAGCTAGGTGTTGCTGTAGGCCCTCCTTGGTTGGTGACAGAAGCACCGGATCATCAATAGAGATTTGACTTCAGATTCTAGTAGGGTGAGGCCAGGTGCTACGGACTGTTCTAGTGCCCGTGCCAATTCGTTGATATACAGTATATCACAAAAGTGAGTACACCCCTCACATTTTTGTAAATATTTTAGTATAAAAAAAATAACTCAACACACAGCCATTAATGTCTAAACTGCTGGCAACAAAAAGTGAGTACACGTCTAAGTGAAAATGGCTAATTGGGCGCAACACTTAGGAGTGTACTCACTTTTGTTGCCAGCAGTTTAGACATGAATGGCTGTGTGTTGAGTTATTTTGAGGGGACAGCTAAATTACACTGTTATACAAGCTGTACACACACTACTTTACATTGTAGCAAAGTGTAATTTCTTCAGTGTTGTCACATGAAAAGGAATACTCAAATATTTACAAAAATGTGAGGGGTGTACTCACTTTTGTGATATACTGTATATGTTGAAGAGGGTGGGGCTTAAGCTGCATCCCTGTCTCACCCACAGCCCCATTGAAAGGAATGTGTGTGTTTTCTGCCAATTTTAACCGCACACTTGTTGTTTGTATACATTGATTTTATAATGTTTTCCCCCCAACACTCTCCATCAATTTGTATAGCAGACCCTCATGCCAAATTGAGTTGAAAGCTTTTTTTAATAAAAAAAACATGAGAAGATTTTGCCTTTGTTTTGGTTTGTTTGTTTGTCAATTAGGTTGGGTGAATATGGGTGAATATGTGGTCTGTCGTACGGTGATTTGATAAAAAGCCAATTTGACATTTGCTCAGTACATTGTTTCGCTGTGGAAATGTACAAGTATGCTGTTAATGATAATGCAGAGGATTTTCCCAAGATTGCTGTTGATGCATATTCCACGGTAGTTAATGGGGTAAAATCTGTCTCCACTTTTGTGGATTGTGGTGATCAGTCCTACGTATGTTCCAAATATTGAGGATGGTGTTAAAGAGTTTAAGGTCTGTATATTTTATCATTTCATTTAGGATACCATCAATCCCAGTTGGAGGGTTTGTATTTTAGTTTATTTTAGTTTGTTATTCATATAAGGTAATTGGAGAATCCAGTGTGTCTTTAATAGTTGATTCTAAGATTTCTGACATGTAATCCTAGTAAAAAATCCCTGTCTTAGGTCAGTTAGGATCACCACTTCATTTTTAAAATGTGAAATGTCAGAATAATAGCAGAGAGAATTATTTGGGTCAGAAGTTTACATATACTCAATTAGTATTTGGTAGCATTGCCTTTAAATTGTTTAACTTGGGTCAAACGTTTTGGGTTGCCTTCCACAAGCTTCCCACAATAAGTTGGGTGAATTTTGACCCATTTCTCTTGACAGAGCTGGTGTAACTGAGTCAGGTTAGTAGGCCTCCTTGCTGTGCTGTGTGTTAGCTGGGCTGTGTGGGCCCCTGTTAGCTGTGCTGTGTGGGCCTCTGTTAGCTGGGCTGTGTGTTCCCCTACAAGACCATGGTGCTTGCCTACGGAGCTGTGAGGGGAACGGCACCTCAGTACCTCCAGGCTCTGATCAGGCCCTACACCCAAACAAGGGCACTGCGTTCATCCACCTCTGGCCTGCTCGCCTCCCTACCACTGAGGAAGTACAGTTCCCGCTCAGCCCAGTCAAAACTGTTCGCTGCTCTGGCCCCCCAATGGTGGAACAAACTCCCTCACGACGCCAGGACAGCGGAGTCAATCACCACCTTCCGGAGACACCTGAAACCCCACCTCTTTAAGGAATACCTAGGATAGGATAAAGTAATCCCTCTCACCCCCCTTAAAAGATTTAGATGCACTACTGTTCCACTGGATGTCATAAGGTGAATGCACCAATTTGTAAGTCTGCTAAATGACTTAAATGTAAATGTAAATGTTAGCTGTGCTGTGTGTTCCTCTGTTAGCTGTGCTGTGTGGGCCCCTGTTAGCTGTGCTGTGTGTTCCCCTGTTAGCTGTGCTGTGTGGGCCCCTGTTAGCTGTGCTGTGTGGGCCCCTGTTAGCTGTGCTGTGTGTTCCCCTGTTAGCTGTGCTGTGTGTTCCCCTGTTAGCTGTGCTGTGTGGGCCCCTGTTAGCTGTGCTGTGTGTTCCCCTGTTAGCTGTGCTGTGTGGGCCCCTGTTAGCTGTGCTGTGTGTTCCCCTGTTAGCTGGGCTGTGTGTTCCCCTGTTAGCTGGGCTGTGTGTTCCCGTGTTAGCTGGGCTGTGTGTTCCCCTGTTAGCTGTGTGTTCCCCTGTTAGCTGTGTGTTCCCCTGTTAGCTGGGCTGTGTGTTCCCCTGTTAGCTGGGCTGTGTGTTCCCCTGTTAGCTGGGCTGTTTGTTCCCCTGTTAGCTGTGCTGTGTCATCCCCACATCTGGGCTGTGTGTTCCAAGAGTTAGCTGGGCTGTGGCCCCCTGTTAGCTGGGCTGTGTTCCTATGTTGTGCACTACTCAGGACCTGTTAGCTGGGTTGTGTTCCCCTGTTAGCTGGGCTGTGTGTTCCCCTGTTAGCTGGGCTGTGTGTTCCCCTGTTAGCTGGGCTGTGTGTTCCCCTGTTAGCTGGGCTGTGTGTTCCCCTGTTAGCTGGGCTGTGTGTTCCCCTGTTAGCTGGGCTGTGTGTTCCCCTGTTAGCTGGGCTGTGTGTTCCCCTGTTAGCTGGGCTGTGTGCTCCCCTGTTAGCTGGGTTGTGTGTTCCTCTGTTAGCTGGGCTGTGTGTTCTGTTAGCTGTGCTGTGTGTCCCCTGTTAGCTGTGTGTTCCCCTGTTCTGTGGCCCCTGATTCTGTGAGAGCTGCTCATCATCACCACACATCTCTATGGGGGAAACAAGAGGATAGAAAGCCAAAGGCCAACACAGCTGTGCAGATATTCTGTGTCCCAATTGGCACCCTATTCGCTATGTTGTGCACTACTCTTGATCAGGACCCTGTAGGTCAGATGCTGTAGGCCGGATTCTGTAGGTCAGATTCTGTAGGTCAGATTCTGTAGTCCGGATTCTGTAGGTCGGATTCTGTAGGTCAGATTCTGTAGTCCGGATTCTGTAGGTCGGATTCTGTAGGCCGGATTCTGTAGGCCTGATTCTGTAGGTCGGATTCTGTAGGCCGGATTCTGTAGGTCGGATTCTGTAGGCCTGATTCTGTAGGTCGGATTCTGTAGGCCGGATTCTGTAGGTCGGATTCTGTAGGCCGGATTCTGTAGGCCTGATTCTGTAGGCCGGATTCTGTAGGCCTGATTCTGTAGGCCGGATTCTGTAGACCTGATTCTGTAGGCCTGATTCTGTAGGCCGGATTCTGTAGGCTGGATTCTATAGGCCGGATTCTGTTGTGTGGTTCTGTGATTCTGTGTTTGTTTTTCTCTGTGTGTTCAGGTCAGGGTGAGGTAGGATGAGATTTTGGGGTGCTAACTCAACACACAATGCATGCTGGGACTGTTAGCATGTGGCCCAAATGGCCTTTTATAGTGCAATACCATTGACAAGGACCCATCATTTTTCTCCGGATTGGGCAGGGTTTATCTGGTCTGCTTATTGCCCCACCCACCCCGACCAGTGAAAAGTTTCAGTCATGGGCACCCCCTGCGCGTGGTGGGGCAGCATGGTGGTGGTGGGTGGGGGGGGCAATAAGCAGATCATGGTTGCTTTCCCCTGCTCAGGTGTTCCATTCATCAACCAATGGTTGCTTTCCCCTGCTCAGACGTTGCATTCATCAACCAATGGTTGCGTGACACGACTGTGTCATTGACTGACAGACTGCTATAACATATGTTGTGGTTGGCTGATACTTAAAATACCAACCCAGGAGTTGTAAGATCTGTCTGACGCCAGCGACGTCTAAGCAGAGGAAGGTTGATTTATTATTTAAACTTATGACCAAACCTATGACCATCACCTTAGTACTGCCTCCCAGTGGCAGGAAGTGACATCACCAAAAACACAAACTATAGGCCCACAACACTTAGGTCTCCTAGTCTCCCATACACAGGCCATAACTAAAACCGACTCGACTCTGCTTCTGGTTTGACTCTGCTTCTGGTTTGACTCTGCTTCTGGTTTGACTCTGCTTCTAGTTTGACTCTGCATCTGGTTTGACTCTGCTTCTGGTTTGCTTGCTCTTAGGGGGAAAGGCCAGGTAAAAAAAAAAGTTAAACTGCTGATGAAAAAAGGGCTTTATAAAAGAATTATGATTGATTGATTCATGACAAGTCCTCTTCTATCTTTCTCCTCAGACTTCTCCTCGGCTGTGAGAGCTCCAGTGGGTGCCTGTGAGTGAGTGACACCCTCCATCGATCCCTCCATCCCTCCGCAATGCTGCTGTTGTGTGTGACCTGGCTTGGCCTCCTGTCCCTGGGTTGGGACCAGGGCTGTTCAGCCGTCAGCACTACCAGAGCCCAGGGAAGCCTCAGGGGACACATGCAGAGGGACCGCAGGAACATCAGACCCAACATCATCCTCATCATGACCGACGATCAGGACACAGAGCTGGGTAAGAATAATGGACGGACCCCCCTGGAGCTCTGGAGTTGGTCCAGCAGCTATGTGTTGTCAGAGCTTCCTCTGTTTGATTCAGATTTACCCCTTCTCTTTCTACATTTTCTCTCTCTCTTTTGCTTTTGTTCCTATTTTCTCTCTCTCTCGCCCCCCTCTCTCTCTCTCTCTCTCTCTCTCCTCCTTCCTTCTCTCACGCCCTCCCCTCTATCTTTCTCTCCTCTCTCTCTCTCTCTCGCCCCCCCTCTCTCTCTCTCTCTCTCGCTCTCTCTCTCTTTCTCTCTCACCCCCCCTCTTTCTCTCTCTCTCTCTCGCTCTCTCTCTCTTTCTCTCTCGCCCCCTCTCTCTCTCTCTCGCCCCCTCTCTCTCTCTCTCTCTCCCCTCTCTCTCTCCCACCTTCATTCTCTCACGCCCTCCCCTCTATCTTTCTCTCTCCCCCTCTCTCTCTCTCTCTCCCCCCTCTCTCTCTCTCTCTCGCCCCCTCTCTCTCGCTCTCTCTCTCTTTCTACCTCTCTCTCTTTCTGAGAAAAGCTCCAATTATAGTCTGACTGCTGTGTTTACCCACAGGGAAATGTAATGTTGCAATCCTCTTCTCTGACAGAAATGATCCCTCACACTGTCTCTCACTACCGAGCAGTAGTTTGAAAACACTGTGAAGGAAAATATACAAACAGAACTGTCTAAAGTCAGGGAGGCCATTTTTAAAACTGAGTCAATAAGTTTCCATCCAATTGGCAATAGATTTTCATGCTAATGTTCTAGAATCCACATAAATGAAATGATGCGCATTTCCCCACCACTGATGCATTCCTACCAAACTGACTTGCTGGGGATAAAAAACC
Source organism: Oncorhynchus nerka (assembly GCF_034236695.1). Taxonomy (NCBI): domain Eukaryota; kingdom Metazoa; phylum Chordata; class Actinopteri; order Salmoniformes; family Salmonidae; genus Oncorhynchus; species Oncorhynchus nerka. Next base: position 39,494 of record NW_027039754.1, on the reverse strand, counting down.
AGTGAGTGATGAAATAGCGCACACAAAATGTACTTTTTCACTTAAATTTTCGCGCACCGAATAAAACTCTAAAGTTCAATGGGTTTCCAATGTATTTTCAACTCTACTTGTAGTTTTGTAGCCAAAACTGTTGCATTGAATAGCAAATGTGCTTACTCTGGTCTTGGCACAGTGAGCTTTAGCCAACAGCTCACAGATTCACTCATTCTAGTCTAAATTATTTTTTTGAATATATTTTGGTTAACAGTCATATACAATACAACAAAAAAATACAATGTGGACCCAGAGGATATCACTTGACCATATGAATTAAAACGCTCCTCGATGGTAAACACAATAACACATACAATGATTAAAAGGCAAGACAAAATTACAAAACAACCATAAATAAATACATGAATTTAAATTGATAAAATTCTTTAATTTATATTGATAAAATACATTGATTTATATTGATAAAATACATGAATTTAAATTGATAAAATACATTAATTTAAATTGATAAAATACATTGATTTATGTTGATAACATTTATTAATTTATTTCCTAATAACGGTCACTATTCACTGCACTTCTCCCTAACCTTAAAAATCAACCATATTCATTTCACATGAAAACAATCTATTAATTGCACATCATACCGATCCTTCAAATCAATACACCTGACCAGCAGGATAAATCAATACACCTGACCAGCAGGATAAATCAATACACCTTAACAGCAGTATAAATCAATACACCTGACCAGCAGGATAAATCAATACACCTGACCAGCAGGATAAATCAATACACCTGACCGGCAGGCAGTCGAGCATCAATCATCATGTCACCAGAATGATACCCTTGTGTTTGTAACAGGCAGTCGAGCATCAATCATCACGTCACCAGAATGATACCCTTGTGTTTGAAACAGGCAGTCGAGCATCAATCATCACGTCACCAGAATGATACCCTTGTGTTTGTAACAGGCAGTCGAGCATCAATCATCACGTCACCAGAATGATACCCTTGTGTTTGTAACAGGCAGTCGAGCATCAATCATCACGTCACCAGAATGATACCCTTGTGTTTGAAACAGGCAGTCGAGCATCAATCATCACGTCACCAGAATGATACCCTTGTGTTTGAAACAGGCAGTCGAGCATCAATCATCACGTCACCAGAATGATACCCTTGTGTTTGAAACAGGCAGTCGAGCATCAATCATCACGTCACCAGAATGATACCCTTGTGTTTGTAACAGGCAGTCGAGCATCAATCATCACGTCACCAGAATGATACCCTTGTGTTTGTAACAGGCAGTCGAGCATCAATCATCACGTCACCAGAATGATACCCTTGTGTTTGAAACAGGCAGTCGAGCATCAATCATCACGTCACCAGAATGATACCCTTGTGTTTGTAACAGGCAGTCGAGCATCAATCATCACGCTCACCAGAATGATACCCTTGTGTTTGTAACAGGCAGTCGAGCATCAATCATCACGTCACCAGAATGATACCCTTGTGTTTGAAACAGGCAGTCGAGCATCAATCATCACGTCACCAGAATGATACCCTTGTGTTTGTAACAGGCAGTCGAGCATCAATCATCACGTCACCAGAATGATACCCTTGTGTTTGTAACAGGCAGTCGAGCATCAATCATCACGTCACCAGAATGATACCCTTGTGTTTGAAACAGGCAGTCGAGCATCAATCATCACGTCACCAGAATGATACCCTTGTGTTTGTAACAGGCAGTCGAGCATCAATCATCACGTCACCAGAATGATACCCTTGTGTTTGAAACAGGCAGTCGAGCATCAATCATCACGTCACCAGAATGATACCCTTGTGTTTGAAACAGGCAGTCGAGCATCAATCATCACGTCACCAGAATGATACCCTTGTGTTTGAAACAGGCAGTCGAGCATCAATCATCACGTCACCAGAATGATACCCTTGTGTTTGAAACAGGCAGTCGAGCATCAATCATCACGTCACCAGAATGATACCCTTGTGTTTGTAACAGGCAGTCGAGCATCAATCATCATGTCACCAGCTCATCACCGTGCTCTTTCACCAGCCTGTAAAGTTCATCATCATGTATTTAATCTGTAGCCTCATAAACTGCATGGTTTCCCCCATCTTTAGTGGGAGGACCACACATCACTTAACTCCAAGTTCACTTCCATGTGATGGTTATGATCTCAATATTTGCGCCTAAAGACATTTAAGCCGTCATTTCTCCCATAATTAATTTTACACAAAAATATCCCTCGTGGAACGAACAAATTATCCTTCTGCATTTTATTTTTAAATACCGAAACTTCCTGTTTCCATCACAGATGTCAAAAAAATATATATATAATACGGTTTGACTGGATTGAACTGTGGAAGGAAACTAATTATCACCGCCAGGAGAGAGCAACAGGGCATTGAAGATAATAATTGTTATTTTATTTCACATCCTCCTCTCCATCCTCCTCTTCCTCTCCATCCTCCTTCTACTCCTTTCCATCCTCCTTCCTCCCTCTCCCGCCTCCTCTCCATCCATCTTCCTCCTCTCCATCCATCCTCCTCCTCTCCATCCTCCTCTTCCTCTCCATCCTCCTTCTACTCCTTTCCATCCTCCTCCCTCTCCCTCCTCCTCCTCCTCTCCATCCATCTTCCTCCTATCAATCATCCTCCTCCTCCTCTTTATCCTCCTCCTCCTCTCCATCCTTCTTCTATCCATCCTCCTCTTCATCCTCCTTCTTCTTCATCCTCTTCATCCGCTCGATCCTCTTCCTCTTCTCCATCCTATTCCTCCTCTCCATCATCCTCCTCCTCTTCATCATCTTCCTCCTCTCATCATCCTCCTCCTCTTCATCATCTTCCTCCTCTCCATCCTCCTCATCATCATCATCCTCTTCCTCCTCTCTATCATCCTCCACCTCTTCCTCCTCTTCCTCCTCTTCCTCCTCTTCATCCTCTTCCTTCTCTCCATCCTCCTCCTCTTCTCCATCCTCCTCTCCATCCTCTTCCTCCTCTCCACCCTCCTCTCCATCCTCTTCCTCCTCTCCACCCTCCTCCTCCTCTCCAGGTTCTCTCCAGGTGATGAATAAGACTCGTAAGATAATGGAGAATGGAGGCACCTCATTCATCAACGCCTTTGTGACCACGCCCATGTGCTGTCCGTCTCGCTCGTCCATGCTGACAGGGAAGTATGTTCACAATCACAACACGTACACCAACAACGAGAACTGTTCTTCGCCGTCCTGGCAGGCCCAGCATGAACCACGCTCCTTCGCTGTCTACCTCAACAACACGGGATACAGGACAGGTGAGAGCATTATGGAACTTTTATAGCGTCTATTGTTATAATACGGAACATGTAGTGTCCTCTCCGCTGTGTCCCCATGTCAAACTGTGTCCCCAGTGTCCCCATGTCAAACTGTGTCCCCTGTGGTAAAGGTTTCCCCATTCAGACGTAACAGAGAAAAATGAGCTCCACCTTTACACCACCTACCTCCTAGGAACCAGGAACTGTCTGTTGACTTTAGTACCAGGAACTGAAAAGTCAACAGACAGTTCCTGGTACTAGAGTCAACAGACAGTTCCTGGTACTAAAGTCAACAGACAGTTCCTGGTACTAGAGTCAACAGACAGTTCCTGGTACTAGAGTCAACAGACAGTTCCTGGTACTAGAGTCAACAGACAGTTCCTGGTACTAGAGTCAACAGACAGTTCCTGGTACTAGAGTCAACAGACAGTTCCTGGTACTAGAGTCAACAGACAGTTCCTGGTACTAAAGTCAACAGACAGTTCCTGGTACTAAAGTCAACAGACAGTTCCTGGTACTAGAGTCAACAGACAGTTCCTGGTACTAAAGTCAACAGACAGTTCCTGGTACTAGAGTCAACAGACAGTTCCTGGTACTAAAGTCAACAGACAGTTCCTGGTACTAGAGTCAACAGACAGTTCCTGGTACTAAAGTCAACAGACAGTTCCTGGTACTAGAGTCAACAGACAGTTCCTGGTACTAAAGTCAACAGACAGTTCCTGGTACTAGAGTCAACAGACAGTTCCTGGTACTAAAGCCAACAGACAGTTCCTGGTACTAGAGTCAACAGACAGTTCCTGGTACTAAAGTCAACAGACAGTTCCTGGTACTAGAGTCAACAGACAGTTCCTGGTACTAAAGCCAACAGACAGTTCCTGGTACTAGAGTCAATAGACAGTTCCTGGTACTAAAGTCAACAGACAGTTCCTGGTACTAGAGTCAACAGACAGTTCCTGGTACTAAAGTCAACAGACAGTTCCTGGTACTAGAGTCAACAGACAGTTCCTGGTACTAAAGCCAACAGACAGTTCCTGGTACTAAAGTCAGCAGAAAGTTCCTGGTACCTGGCTCCTAAGGAAGAGGTTTAATTACAGTGTCAGGATCAGAGAAAGATAAAGGCCCATTTACCAAGCCAAATCACTTTCATGACCCTAGTCTATGGTAATGAGAAACATTGCTATTATTTTTTTTTGCATCATCAGCTTTGGAGAAAATACCATGTTTTTAAAGACAAGACATTTTCCTGACATGATCCTCCTGCCATTCCGTACTTTTAACAGTTTGTGTGAAAAGCCAAAGGAAAATTTGCACATTAATGTTTTTTCTAGCTCTTAATTCTCTCTCTCTGTCTCCTCTCGTCCTCTCCGCAGCGTTCTTTGGGAAGTATCTGAACGAGTACAACGGTAGCTACGTCCCTCCCGGGTGGCGTGAATGGGTGGGGCTCATCAAAAACTCTCGCTTTTATAATTACACCGTCTGTCGGAACGGTTACAAGGAGAAACACGGCGTGGAGTACTCCAAGGTACGTCTGGTCTATACCCGCAGGGAGTGTGTGTGTCTGGTCTATACCCGCAGGGAGTGTGTGTCTGGTCTATACCCGCAGGGAGTACTCCAAGGTACGTCTGGTCTATACCCGCAGGGAGTGTGTGTCTGGTCTATACCCGCAGGGAGTACTCCAAGGTACGTCTGGTCTATACCCGCAGGGAGTACTCCAAGGTACGTCTGGTCTATACCCACCCGGGTGTGTGTGTGTCTGGTCTATACCCACGGGGAGTGTGTGTGTCTGGTCTATACCCGCAGGGAGTGTGTGTCTGGTCTATACCCGCAGGGAGTACTCCAAGGTACGTCTGGTCTATACCCGCAGGGAGTGTGTGTGTCTGGTCTATACCCGCAGGGAGTGTGTGTCTGGTCTATACCCGCCGGGTGTGTGTGTCTGTGTGTGTGTGTGTGTGTGTGTGTGTCTGTGTGAGTGTGTGTGTGTGTGTGTGTGTGTGTGTGTGTGTGTGTGTGTGTGTGTGTGTGTGTGTGTGTGTGTGTGAGTGTGTGTGTATGTCTGTGTGTGTGTGTGTGTGTGTGTGTGTGTGTGTGTGTGTGTGTGTGTGTGTGTGTGTGTGTGTGTGTGTGTGTGTGTGTGTGTGTGTGTGTGTGTGTGTGTGTGTGTGCGTGTGTGTGTTTCCAATCCCTGTCTGCATAACTGCTCCATTAAATCCCCATTACCTATTTGTTTTTCCTTTACGACTGAATGTAATTTAAGGTAACGTCTCCTCCCGGCTAATTGCAGAGGTTCCTATTGATTTATGTCCCTGGCGTGTACTAGACAGGCTAGACATTCTGGGTAAATGAATGGTAGAGCGTTGATTTGATGATTTGAAGTGACGTCTCCTTTGCAGAATGTTCTGTGAGACCTGAGGGTTTTATTTAATTGTCATGACAACGTTTAGACATCAAAAAACAGCCTCCAATAGAGGAGAAGTGATCTTTAGGAATTACCACCCTGCGTCTCTCTATATTTATATCTCTTTCTATATATATATATATATCTATCTATATATATATATATATCTATAGATAGGCATATATATATATGTCACTCTCATACTCTCACATATGCCTTATATAGTGCACTGCTTAATGACCAGGGCCTGTAGGATAGTGCACTATGTAGGGAATAGGGTGCCATTTGGGATGTATCTCAGGCTAAAGTAGTGCACTACGTTGGGAATAGGGTGCCATTTGGGATGTATCTCAGGCTAAAGTAGTGCACTACGTAGGGAATAGTGTGCCATTTGGGATGTATCTCAGGCTAAAGTAGTGCACTACGTAGGGAATAGGGTGCCATTTGGGATGTATCTCAGGCTAAAGTTGTGCACTACGTAGGGAATAGGGTGCCATTTGGGATGTATCTCAGGCTAAAGTAGTGCACTACATAGGGAATAGGGTGCCATTTGGGATGTATCTCAGGCTAAAGTAGTGCACTACGTAGGGAATAGGGTGCCATTTGGGATGTAATCCTGTTTTAGTGAAATGCTTGGTAGTCAGACGATAAATGACTTGTCTTGTTGACTTAGACGGAGGAGGGAAATGTTCCTACGTGTTGAGGTTGAGGTGTGTAAGAGACTGGGTGATGGATGGACGGTTGGACGAGCACATTGTGGTTTCTGAACCAAGTGGACCTTATTCATTAAAATCACTGAGGTGGGCAGTGGACACACACACACACACACACTCACACACACACACACACACACACACACACACACACACACACACACACACACACACACACACACACACACACACACACACACACACTCACACACCCAGACTCACACACTCACACACCCAGACTCACACACTCACACACACACACACACACACCCAGACTCACACACTCACACACACACACACACACACACACTCACACACCCAGACTCACACACTCACACACACACACACACACACTCACACACCCAGACTCACACACTCACACACATCACTCTCACCTCCCTCTGCACCCTGTGCCACGAACGGCACCCCTATTCCTATCTAGTGCACTACTTTTAATCAGGCTTCATAGGGCTCTGGTCAAAAGTAGTGCACTATTTAGGGAATATGGTACCATTTGAGACACATGCTCTGGCTCATTCCTATTGGAGGGTATTCAAGGTAAGAGTCAAGGTGGTTTGGAGGACAGCAGGACAGTAATACCATGCTAATGCCATGTGCCTCTCTCAGCTCTCTCTTCTCTCTCTCAGCTCTCTCTTCTCTCTCTCTCTCTCTCTCTCAGCTCTCTCTCTCTCTCTCTCTCTCTCTCTCTCTCTCTCTCTCTCTCTCTCTGTCTCTCTGTCTCTCTCTCTCTCTCAGCTCGCTATCTCTCTAAGCTCGCTCTCACTCGCTCGCTCACTCTCTCAGCTCGCTATCTCTCTCAGCTCTCACTTGCTCGCTCACTCTCTCAGCTCTCACTCTCACTCTCGCTCTCTACCAGTCTTCCTCCTCAGATCCAGTAGGTCATTAAAGTCAGCTATAAAACCATTTTAATAGCAAAATTAGAAATTGTGTTTCTTACATTGGATAAGAGTAGAGACTGAGAGCTAGAAAATGGTATATCAGATACTACAGTTGAGGAACAATGGGAAAGTAATTCTGCTTTGTATGTTGATAAACTTGTAACCTCACTTTTGAGAAAATGGCCTTTGAATGTTTTGGCACCTACTGGAGAGCTCTTCTTTGTCTACACCCATAACATTGGCTAGCTTGCCAGCTACTTTCATACACAAATGAGAGAATAACTCACTCTGACCGTTTTACTCGGAGGAGGAGATACCAGGAGCGAATTTACCAGTTACGTCTATCAACAGTTGTCGCATTGACATCATGAACATTCTATATATTTTAAAGACATTTTTAACCTTTATTTAACTAAGCTAGTCAGTTAAAGAACAAATTCTTATTTACAATGATGAAAAAGGCAAAAGGCCTCCTGCAGGGACGGGGACGGGGATGGGATTAAAAATAAAGGACAAAACACAAGAGAGACAACATAACATAAAGACATAAGACGACAATGACCTGCTTCCAGATGGAAAGCTACTTAACTTCCTGTTGTTCTCGCCGTTGCAGGACTATTTCACGGACCTGATCACCAATGACAGTATCAACTTCTTCCGTATGTCCAAGAAGGTGTACCCTCACCGGCCAGTGATGATGGTCCTCACCCACGCTGCCCCCCACGGGCCGGAGGACTCAGCCCCACAATACGCAGAGATGTTCCCTAATGCCTCCCAACACATGTGAGTTGCACACACGCACGCACGCTCACACACACACACGCACGCACGCTCACACACGCACGCTCACACACACACTCAAGGTACTACATACTGTATTTGTTTCAGCGAGGAGAGGAGAGGAGAGGAAAGGAGAGGAGAGGAGAGGAGAGGAGAGGAGAGGAGAGGAGAGGAGAGGAGAGGAGAGGGCTGATTTCCAGGCGTTACTGCTAATCTACAAAGCATTACATGGACTTGCTCCTACCTCTCCCTCCGATTTGGTCCTTGTCCCTAGAATTTCTAAGCAATCAGCTTGATTCTTGATTCCCATGGTTCTGATCCAGCAGCGTTCTGATCTCTCAGGACAGGGCTAAGTTAGGCCTCTCCATTGGTTGGAGTTGGGGGTGTTACTAGACCCCTTAGGGATAGTCCCCTTTTTTCAATTTCCACCTAAATGACATACCCAAATCTAACTGCCTGTAGCTCAGGCTCTGAAGCAAGGATAAGCATATTCTTGGTACCAATTGAAAGGACACACTTTGATGTTTGAATGTAGGAGAATATAACACAATAGATTTGGTAGAAGAAAATACAAAGACCAAAAATACAAAAACCAACCAGTCTTTTTCTACCGCCATCTTTGAAAGGTCCCAGTTATAGCATCACTCTGGTTGTAATTCCAATGGTGTCCACAAGATGGCAGCAGTGTATGTGCAACGTTTCAGATGGAATAACTTGAAGTATGAGTGAACTACAAGACTTTTAGTGTGAAGTCCCCAGGTACAAATCGTGAAGGAGACATTTACATTCACATGACATTTTTCTGCAAGAATATCCACAAATCTGTATACTTGGACTTTTTGATTGAGCTTTTCCAGTATTAGTAGCCATATTATAAGTTCAACATTTGCAAAACAACCAGTTTTATTAACTTCGTAACTCTGAATATCCTTATAATTCTTGTCCAAAATGAAAAGGCATGCTGTCGTACAAGCATAGAAGCTACATTCTACGACATGTACATCGTTTCCGGGATACTCCCGAAAAGCCCAGCTCATTGGCTATCTAGCTAGCTTTGTTTGACCCCAATTGGTGCTTATTTGACAGAGATACAGTCGTTCAAGTAATGTTCGCACGCATCATCGGCGTGCCATGAAGGCGTCACTCTCGGACCAAATACGGTGTCCTATAGGATATACTACATCCCTAATGATATAGTGAAGTCCAATTTGGACAAAATTCCACTGGTCTAATGTCCATTGCTTGTGTTTCTTGGCCCAAGAAAGTCTCTTCTTATTATTGGTGTCCTTTAGTAGTGGTTTCTTTGCAGGAAATCGACCATGAACATTTCTGAGGCTGGAAAGTCTAATGAACTTATCCTCTGCAGCAGAGTTAACTCTGGGTCTGCCTTTCCTGTGGCGGTCCTCATGCGAGACAGTTAACTCTAATGAACTTATCCTCTGCAGCAGAGTTAACTCTGGACCTCATGAGAGCCAGGTTCATCATAGGACTTGATGGTTTTTGCAACTGCACTTGAAGAAACTTTAAAAGTTATTGAAATGTTCCTTATTGACTGACCTTCATGTCTTAAAGTAATGATGGACTGTCCTTTCTCTTTGCTCATTTGAGCTGTTCTTGCCATAATATAGACTTGGTCTTTTAACAAATAGCCCTATCTTCTGTATACCACCTCTACCTTGTCACAACACAACTTGATTGGCTAAAACACATTAAGAAGGAAAGAAATTGCACAAATTAAGTTTTAACCAGGCACACCTATTAATTGAATTGCATTCCAGGTGACTAACTCATGAAGCTGGTTGAGAGAATGCCAAGAGTGTGCAAAGCTGTCATCAAGGCAAAGGGTGGCTATTTGAAGAATCTCAAAAATAAAATAGATTTAGATTTGTTTGAGACTTTTTGGTTACTATATGATTCCATATGTATTATTTCATAGTTTGGATGTCTTCACAAATTTTCTCAATGTAGAAAATAGTACAAATAAAGAAAACCCTTGAATGAGTAGGTGTTGTAAAACTTTTGACCGGAAGTGTTTATACCAATATATTGTGGCATCAAACCAGCCTTTTCCAAAGTCTGATGTGTGGTGACTCCTCCTCTCCTCTACTCCTCCCTTCCCCAACCCTTCCCTCCCCTCTCCTCTCTTCTCCTCTCCTCCCCTCACCGACACTCACCTCTCCTCCCTTCCCCAACCCTCCCCTCTCCTCCCATCTCCTCCTTTCCCTGCCCCTCTCCTCCTCCTTTCCCCACTTCTCTCCTTCCCCCTCTCCTCCTCTCCTGGAGGCTGGGTACTTCCAGGAAAACCAGTCATGTTGGCGTCAGGGGAATGAACCCAGCCCTTTTAGGAGAGTCTTACAGGACACACCTTGGACATCTGTCACACTATACATTATACATAAGTTCTCTGCATGAATGTGTCCCAAATGGTACCCCATTCCCTATAGGACCTGTTCAAAGGTAGTGCACTACGTAGGGAATATGGTGCCATTGTGGACATCTAGCCTGGGTTCTAAAAGGTGTGATTAGTTCACACCACACAATACCAAGCTGTAGTTCACACCACAATACCAAGCTGTAGTTCACAATACCAAGCTGTAGTACACACCACAATACCAAGCTGTAGTTCACACCACATTACCAAGCTGTAGTTCACATTACCAAGCTGTAGTTCACATTACCAAGCTGTAGTTCACATTACCAAACTGTAGTTCACACCACAATACCAAGCTGTAGTTCACACCACATTACCAAGCTGTAGTTCACAATACCAAGCTGTAGTTCACACCACAATACCAAGCTGTAGTTCACACCACAATACCAAACTGTAGTTCACACCACAATACCAAGCTGTAGTTCACACCACAATACCAAGCTGTAGTTCACACCACAATACCAAGCTGTAGTTCACACTACAATACCAAGCTGTAGTTCACACCACAATACCAAGCTGTAGTTCACACCACAATACCAAGCTGTAGTTCACACCACAATACCAAGCTGTAGTTCACACCACAATACCAAGCTGTAGCTCACATTACCAAGCTGTAGTTCACACTACAATACCAAGCTGTAGTTCACACCACAATACCAAGCTGTAGTTCACATTACCAAGCTGTAGTTCACACTACAATACCAAGCTGTAGTTCACACCACAATACCAAGCTGTAGTTCACAATACCAAACTGTAGTTCACACCACAATACCAAGCTGTAGTTCACACCACAATATCAAGCTGTAGTTCACACCACAATACCAAGCTGTAGTTCACACCACAATACCAAGCTGTAGTTCACAATACCAAGCTGTAGTTCACACCACATTACCAAGCTGTAGTTCACAATACCAAGCTGTAGTTCACACCACATTACCAAGCTGTAGTTCACACCACATTACCAAGCTGTAGTTCCCACCAGATTACCAAGCTGTAGTTCACACCACATTACCAAGCTGTAGTTCACAATACCAAGCTGTAGTTCACACCACATTACCAAGCTGTAGTTCACAATACCAAGCTGTAGTTCACACCACATTACCAAGCTGTAGTTCACAATACCAAGCTGTAGTTCACTCCACAATACCAAGCTGTAGTTCACACCACAATACCAAACTGTAGTTCACACCACAATACCAAGCTGTAGTTCACACCACAATACCAAGCTGTAGTTCACACCACATTACCAAGCTGTAGTTCCCACCACAATACCAAGCTGTAGTTCACATTACTAAGCTGTAGTTCACACCACAATACCAAGCTGTAGTTCACACCACAATACCAAGCTGTAGTTCACACCACAATACCAAGCTGTAGTTCACACCACAATACCAAGCTATAGTTCACACCACATTACCAAGCTGTAGTTCACACCACAATACCAAACTGTAGTTCACAATACCAAGCTGTAGTTCACACCACAATACCAAGCTATAGTTCACACCACATTACCAAGCTGTAGTTCACACCACAATACCAAGCTGTAGTTCACACCACAATACCAAACTGTAGTTCACAATACCAAGCTGTAGTTCACACCACAATACCAAGCTATAGTTCACACCACATTACCAAGCTGTAGTTCACACCACAATACCAAGCTGTAGTTCACACCACAATACCAAGCTGTAGTTCACACCACAATACCAAGCTGTAGTTCACACCACAATACCAAGCTGTAGTTCACACCACAATACCAAACTGTAGTTCACACCACAATACCAAGCTGTAGTTCACACCACAATACCAAACTGTAGTTCACACCACAATACCAAGCTGTAGTTCACACCACAATACCAAGCTGTAGTTCACACCACAATACCAAGCTGTAGTTCACACCACAATACCAAGCTGTAGTTCACACTACAATACCAAGCTGTAGTTCACACCACAATACCAAGCTGTAGTTCACACCACAATACCAAGCTGTAGTTCACACCACAATACCAAGCTGTAGTTCACACCACAATACCAAGCTGTAGCTCACATCCAAGCTGTAGTTCACACAATACCAAGCTGTAGTTCACACCACAATACCAAGCTGTAGTTCACATTACCAAGCTGTAGTTCACACTACAATACCAAGCTGTAGTTCACACCACAATACCAAGCTGTAGTTCACAATACCAAATTGTAGTTCACACCACAATACCAAGCTGTAGTTCACACCACAATATCAAGCTGTAGTTCACACCACAATACCAAGCTGTAGTTCACACCACAATACCAAGCTGTAGTTCACACCACAATACCAAGCTGTAGTTCACACCACAATACCAAGCTGTAGTTCACACCACAATACCAAGCTGTAGTTCCCACCACATTACCAAGCTGTAGTTCACACCACATTACCAAGCTGTAGTTCACAATACCAAGCTGTAGTTCACACCACATTACCAAGCTGTAGTTCACAATACCAAGCTGTAGTTCACACCACATTACCAAGCTGTAGTTCACAATACCAAGCTGTAGTTCACACCACAATACCAAGCTGTAGTTCACACCACAATACCAAGCTGTAGTTCACAATACCAAGCTTTAGTTCACACCACAATACCAAACTGTAGTTCACACCACAATACAAAACTGTAGTTCACACCACATTACCAAGCTGTAGTTCACACCACAATACCAAGCTGTAGTTCACACCACAATATCAAGCTGTAGTTCACACCACAATACCAAGCTGTAGTTCACACCACAATACCAAACTGTAGTTCACACCACAATACCAAGCTGTAGTTCACACCACAATACTACGCTGTAGTTCACACCACAATACCAAGCTGTAGTTCCCACCACAATACCAAGCTGTAGTTCCCACCACAATACCAAGCTGTAGTTCACACCACAATACCAAGCTGTAGTTCACACCACAATACCAAGCTGTAGTTCACATTACTAAGCTGTAGTTCACACCACAATACCAAGCTGTAGTTCACACCACAATACCAAGCTGTAGTTCCCACCACATTACCAAGCTGTAGTTCACACCACATTACCAAGCTGTAGTTCACAATACCAAGCTGTAGTTCACACCACATTACCAAGCTGTAGTTCACAATACCAAGCTGTAGTTCACACCACATTACCAAGCTGTAGTTCACAATACCAAGCTGTAGTTCACACCACAATACCAAGCTGTAGTTCACACCACAATACCAAGCTGTAGTTCACAATACCAAGCTTTAGTTCACACCACAATACCAAACTGTAGTTCACACCACAATACAAAACTGTAGTTCACACCACATTACCAAGCTGTAGTTCACACCACAATACCAAGCTGTAGTTCACACCACAATATCAAGCTGTAGTTCACACCACAATACCAAGCTGTAGTTCACACCACATTACCAAGCTGTAGTTCCCACCACAATACCAAGCTGTAGTTCCCACCACAATACCAAGCTGTAGTTCACACCACAATACCAAACTGTAGTTCACACCACAATACCAAGCTGTAGTTCACACCACAATACTACGCTGTAGTTCACACCACAATACCAAGCTGTAGTTCCCACCACAATACCAAGCTGTAGTTCCCACCACAATACCAAGCTGTAGTTCACACCACAATACCAAGCTGTAGTTCACACCACAATACCAAGCTGTAGTTCACATTACTAAGCTGTAGTTCACACCACAATACCAAGCTGTAGTTTACACCACAATACCAAGCTGTAGTTTACACCACAATACCAAACTGTAGTTCACAATACCAAGCTGTAGTTCACACCACAATACCAAGCTGTAGGTCACACCATATTACCAAGCTGTAGTTTACACCACATTACCAAGCTGTAGTTCACACCACATTACCAAGCTGTAGTTCACACCACATTACCAAGCTGTAGTTCACACCACAATACCAAGCTGTAGTTCACACCACATTACCAAGCTGTAGTTCACAATACCAAGCTGTAGTTCACAATACCAAGCTGTAGTTCACACCACATTACCAAGCTGTAGTTCACAATACCAAGCTGTAGTTCACACCACATTACCACCAAGCTGTAGTTCACACCAGTTCATACCAAGCTGTAGTTCACACCACAATACCAAGCTGTAGTTCACAATACCAAGCTGTAGTTCACACCACAATACCAAACTGTAGTTCACACCACAATACAAAACTGTAGTTCACACCACATTACCAAGCTGTAGTTCACACCACAATACCAAGCTGTAGTTCACACCACAATACCAAGCTGTAGTTCACACCACAATACCAAGCTGTAGTTCACCAAGCTGTAGTTCACACCACAATACCAAGCTGTAGTTCACACCACAATACCAAGCTGTAGTTCACACCACAATACCAAGCTGTAGTTCACACCACAATACCAAGCTGTAGTTCACACCACAATACCAAGCTGTAGTTCACACCACAATACCAAGCTGTAGTTCACCAAGTTCTCACATACCAAGCTGTAGTTCACACCACAATACCAAGCTGTAGTTCACACCACAATACCAAGCTGTAGTTCACATACCAAGCTGTAGTTCACACCATACAATACCAAGCTGTAGTTCACACCACAATACCAAGCTGTAGTTCACACCACAATACCAAGCTGTAGTTCACACCACAATATCAAGCTGTAGTTCACACCACAATACCAAGCTGTAGTTCACACCACAATACCAAGCTGTAGTTCACACCACAATACCAAGCTGTAGTTCACACCACAATACCAAGCTGTAGTTCACACCACAATACCAAGCTGTAGTTCCCACCACATTACCAAGCTGTAGTTCACACCACCAAGCTGTAGTTCACAATACCAAGCTGTAGTTCACACCACATTACCAAGCTGTAGTTCACCAAGCTGTAGTTCACACCATTACCAAGCTGTAGTTCACAATACCAAGCTGTAGTTCACACCACAATACCAAGCTGTAGTTCACACCACAATACCAAGCTGTAGTTCACAATACCAAGCTTTAGTTCACACCACAATACCAAACTGTAGTTCACACCACAATACAAAACTGTAGTTCACACCACATTACCAAGCTGTAGTTCACACCACAATACCAAGCTGTAGTTCACACCACAATATCAAGCTGTAGTTCACACCACAATACCAAGCTGTAGTTCACACCACATTACCAAGCTGTAGTTCCCACCACAATACCAAGCTGTAGTTCCCACCACAATACCAAGCTGTAGTTCACACCACAATACCAAACTGTAGTTCACACCACAATACCAAGCTGTAGTTCACACCACAATACTACGCTGTAGTTCACACCACAATACCAAGCTGTAGTTCCCACCACAATACCAAGCTGTAGTTCCCACCACAATACCAAGCTGTAGTTCACACCACAATACCAAGCTGTAGTTCACACCACAATACCAAGCTGTAGTTCACAAGCTGTAGTTCACACCACAATACCAAGCTGTAGTTCACACCACAATACCAAGCTGTAGTTCCCACCACATTACCAAGCTGTAGTTCACACCACATTACCAAGCTGTAGTTCACAATACCAAGCTGTAGTTCACACCACATTACCAAGCTGTAGTTCACAATACCAAGCTGTAGTTCACACCACATTACCAAGCTGTAGTTCACAATACCAAGCTGTAGTTCACACCACAATACCAAGCTGTAGTTCACACCACAATACCAAGCTGTAGTTCACAATACCAAGCTGTAGTTCACACCACAATACCAAACTGTAGTTCACACCACAATACAAAACTGTAGTTCACACCACATTACCAAGCTGTAGTTCACACCACAATACCAAGCTGTAGTTCACACCACAATATCAAGCTGTAGTTCACACCACAATACCAAGCTGTAGTTCACACCACATTACCAAGCTGTAGTTCCCACCACAATACCAAGCTGTAGTTCCCACCACAATACCAAGCTGTAGTTCACACCACAATACCAAACTGTAGTTCACACCACAATACCAAGCTGTAGTTCACACCACAATCACACCACAAATACTAAGCTGTAGTTCACACCACAATACCAAGCTGTAGTTCCCACCACAATACCAAGCTGTAGTTCCCACCACAATACCAAGCTGTAGTTCACACCACAATACCAAGCTGTAGTTCACACCACAATACCAAGCTGTAGTTCACATTACTAAGCTGTAGTTCACACCACAATACCAAGCTGTAGTTTACACCACAATACCAAGCTGTAGTTCACACAATACCAAACTGTAGTTCACAATACCAAGCTGTAGTTCACACCACAATACCAAGCTGTAGGTCACACCATATTACCAAGCTGTAGTTTACACCACATTACCAAGCTGTAGTTCACACCACATTACCAAGCTGTAGTTCACACCACATTACCAAGCTGTAGTTCACACCACAATACCAAGCTGTAGTTCACACCACATTACCAAGCTGTAGTTCACACCAAGCTGTAGTTCACCAAGCTGTAGTTCACACCACATTACCAAGCTGTAGTTCACAATACCAAGCTGTAGTTCACACCACATTACCAAGCTGTAGTTCACAATACCAAGCTGTAGTTCACACCACAATACCAAGCTGTAGTTCACACCACAATACCAAGCTGTAGTTCACAATACCAAGCTGTAGTTCACACACAATACCAAACTGTAGTTCACACCACAATACAAAACTGTAGTTCACACCACATTACCAAGCTGTAGTTCACACCACAATACCAAGCTGTAGTTCACACCACAATACCAAGCTTTAGTTCACACCACAATATCAAGCTGTAGTTCACACCACAATACCAAGCTGTAGTTCACACCACATTACCAAGCTGTAGTTCCCACCACAATACCAAGCTGTAGTTCCCACCACAATACCAAGCTGTAGTTCACACCACAATACCAAACTGTAGTTCACACCACAATACCAAGCTGTAGTTCACACCACAATACTACGCTGTAGTTCACACCACAATACCAAGCTGTAGTTCCCACCACAATACCAAGCTGTAGTTCCCACCACAATACCAAGCTGTAGTTCACACCACAATACCAAGCTGTAGTTCCCACCACAATACCAAGCTGTAGTTCACACCACAATACCAAGCTGTAGTTACACCACAATACCAAGCTGTAGTTCACATTACTAAGCTGTAGTTCACACCACAATACCAAGCTGTAGTTTACACCACAATACCAAGCTGTAGTTTACACCACAATACCAAACTGTAGTTCACAATACCAAGCTGTAGTTCACACCAATACCAAGCTGTAGGTCACACCATATTACCAAGCTGTAGTTTACACCACATTACCAAGCTGTAGTTCACACCACATTACCAAGCTGTAGTTCACACCACATTACCAAGCTGTAGTTCACACCACAATACCAAGCTGTAGTTCACACCAAGCTGTAGTTCACAATACCAAGCTGTAGTTCACAATACCAAGCTGTAGTTCACAATACCAAGCTGTAGTTCACACCACAATACCAAGCTGTAGTTCACACCACAATACCAAGCTGTAGTTCAAGCTGTAGTTCACACCACAGTTCACAATACCAAGCTGTAGTTCACACCACAATACCAAGCTGTAGTTCACAATACCAAGCTGTAGTACACACACAATACCAAGCTGTAGTTCACACCACAATACCAAGCTGTAATTCACAATACCAAGCTGTAGTTCACACCACAATACCAAGCTGTAGTTCACACCACAATACCAAGCTGTAGTTCACACCACAATACCAAGCTGTAGTTCACACCACAATACCAAACTGTAGTTCACACCACAATACCAAGCTGTAGTTCACACCACAATACCAAGCTGTAGTTCACACCAAAGCTGTAGTTCACACCACAATACCAAGCTGTAGTTCACACCACAATACCAAGCTGTAGTTCACACCACAATACCAAGCTGTAGTTCACACCACAATAACAAACTGTAGGTCACACCACAATACCAAGCTGTAGTTCACACCACAATACCAAGCTGTAGTTCACACCACATTACCAAGCTGTAGTTCACAATACCAAGCTGTAGTTCACACCACAATACCAAGCTGTAGTTCACACCACAATACCAAGCTGTAGTTCACAATACCAAGCTTTAGTTCACACCACAATACCAAACTGTAGTTCACACCACAATACAAAACTGTAGTTCACACCACATTACCAAGCTGTAGTTCACACCACAATACCAAGCTGTAGTTCCCACCACAATACCAAGCTGTAGTTCACACCACAATACCAAACTGTAGTTCACACCACAATACCAAGCTGTAGTTCACACCACAATACTACGCTGTAGTTCACACCACAATACCAAGCTGTAGTTCCCACCACAATACCAAGCTGTAGTTCCCACCACAATACCAAGCTGTAGTTCACACCACAATACCAAGCTGTAGTTCCCACCACAATACCAAGCTGTAGTTCACACCACAATACCAAGCTGTAGTTCACACCACAATACCAAGCTGTAGTTCACATTACTAAGCTGTAGTTCACACCACAATACCAAGCTGTAGTTTACACCACAATACCAAGCTGTAGTTTACACCACAATACCAAACTGTAGTTCACAATACCAAGCTGTACTTCACACCACAATACCAAGCTGTAGGTCACACCATATTACCAAGCTGTAGTTTACACCACATTACCAAGCTGTAGTTCAAACCACATTACAAAGCTGTAGTTCACACCACATTACCAAGCTGTAGTTCACACCACAATACCAAGCTGTAGTTCACACCACATTACCAAGCTGTAGTTCACAATACCAAGCTGTAGTTCACAATACCAAGCTGTAGTTCACACCACATTACCAAGCTGTAGTTCACAATACCAAGCTGTAGTTCACACCACATTACCAAGCTGTAGTTCACAATACCAAGCTGTAGTTCACACCACAATACCAAGCTGTAGTTCACACCACAATACCAAGCTGTAGTTCACAATACCAAGCTGTAGTTCACACCACAATACCAAACTGTAGTTCACACCACAATACAAAACTGTAGTTCACACCACATTACCAAGCTGTAGTTCACACCACAATACCAAGCTGTAGTTCACACCACAATACCAAGCTTTAGTTCACACCACAATATCAAGCTGTAGTTCACACCACAATACCAAGCTGTAGTTCACACCACATTACCAAGCTGTAGTTCCCACCACAATACCAAGCTGTAGTTCCCACCACAATACCAAGCTGTAGTTCACACCACAATACCAAACTGTAGTTCACACCACAATACCAAGCTGTAGTTCACACCACAATACTACGCTGTAGTTCACACCACAATACCAAGCTGTAGTTCCCACCACAATACCAAGCTGTAGTTCCCACCACAATACCAAGCTGTAGTTCACACCACAATACCAAGCTGTAGTTCCCACCACAATACCAAGCTGTAGTTCACACCACAATACCAAGCTGTAGTTAACACCACAATACCAAGCTGTAGTTCACATTACTAAGCTGTAGTTCACACCACAATACCAAGCTGTAGTTTACACCACAATACCAAGCTGTAGTTTACACCACAATACCAAACTGTAGTTCACAATACCAAGCTGTAGTTCACACCACAATACCAAGCTGTAGGTCACACCATATTACCAAGCTGTAGTTCACACCACATTACCAAGCTGTAGTTCACACCACATTACCAAGCTGTAGTTCACACCACATTACCAAGCTGTAGTTCACACCACAATACCAAGCTGTAGTTCACACCACATTACCAAGCTGTAGTTCACAATACCAAGCTGTAGTTCACAATACCAAGCTGTAGTTCACAATACCAAGCTGTAGTTCACACCACAATACCAAGTTGTAGTTCACACCACAATACCAAGCTGTAGTTCACACCACATTACCAAGCTGTAGTTCACAATACCAAGCTGTAGTTCACAATACCAAGCTGTAGTTCACACACAATACCAAGCTGTAGTTCACAATACCAAGCTGTAGTACACACCACAATACCAAGCTGTAGTTCACACCACAATACCAAGCTGTAATTCACAATACCAAGCTGTAGTTCACACCACAATACCAAGCTGTAGTTCACACCACAATACCAAGCTGTAGTTCACACCACAATACCAAGCTGTAGTTCACACCACAATACCAAACTGTAGGTCACACCACAATACCAAGCTGTAGTTCACACCACAATACCAAGCTGTAGTTCACACCACAATACCAAGCTGTAGTTCACACCACAATACCAAGCTGTAGTTCACACCACAATACCAAGCTGTAGTTCACACCACAATATCAAGCTGTAGTTCACAATACCAAACTGTAGTTCACACCACAATACCAAACTGCAGTTCACAATACCAAACTGTAGTTCACACCACAATACCAAACTGTAGTTCACACCACAATACCAAGCTGTAGTTCACACCACAATACCAAGCTGTAGTTCACACCACAATACCAAGCTGTAGTTCACACTACAATACCAAGCTGTAGTTCACACCACAATACCAAGCTGTAGTTCACAATACCAAGCTGTAGTTCACACCACAATATCAAGCTGTAGTTCACAATACCAAGCCTTAGTTCACACCACAATACCAAACTGTAGTTCACACCACAATACCAAACTGTAGTTCACACCACAATACCAAACTGTAGTTCACACCACAATACTACGCTGTAGTTCCCACCACACAATACCAAGCTGTAGTTCACACCACATTACCAAGCTGTAGTTCACACCACAATACCAAACTGTAGTTCACAATACCAAGCTGTAGTTCACACCACAATACCAAGCTATAGTTCACACCACATTACCAAGCTGTAGTTCACACCACAATACCAAGCTGTAGTTCACACCACAATACCAAACTGTAGTTCACAATACCAAGCTGTAGTTCACACCACAATACCAAGCTATAGTTCACACCACATTACCAAGCTGTAGTTCACACCACAATACCAAGCTGTAGTTCACACCACAATACCAAGCTGTAGTTCACACCACAATACCAAGCTGTAGTTCACACCACAATACCAAACTGTAGTTCACACCACAATACCAAGCTGTAGTTCACACCACAATACCAAGCTGTAGTTCACACCACAATACCAAGCTGTAGCTCACATTACCAAGCTGTAGTTCACACTACAATACCAAGCTGTAGTTCACACCACAATACCAAGCTGTAGTTCACATTACCAAGCTGTAGTTCACACTACAATACCAAGCTGTAGTTCACACCACAATACCAAGCTGTAGTTCACAATACCAAACTGTAGTTCACACCACAATACCAAGCTGTAGTTCACACCACAATATCAAGCTGTAGTTCACACCACAATACCAAGCTGTAGTTCACACCACAATACCAAGCTGTAGTTCACACCACAATACCAAGCTGTAGTTCACACCACAATACCAAGCTGTAGTTCACACCACAATACCAAGCTGTAGTTCCCACCACATTACCAAGCTGTAGTTCACACCACATTACCAAGCTGTAGTTCACAATACCAAGCTGTAGTTCACACCACATTACCAAGCTGTAGTTCACAATACCAAGCTGTAGTTCACACCACAATACCAAGCTGTAGTTCACAATACCAAGCTGTAGTTCACACCACAATACCAAGCTGTAGTTCACACCACAATACCAAGCTGTAGTTCACAATACCAAGCTTTAGTTCACACCACAATACCAAACTGTAGTTCACACCACAATACAAAACTGTAGTTCACACCACATTACCAAGCTGTAGTTCACACCACAATACCAAGCTGTAGTTCACACCACAATACCAAGCTGTAGTTCACACCACAATACCAAGCTGTAGTTCACACCACATTACCAAGCTGTAGTTCCCACCACAATACCAAGCTGTAGTTCCCACCACAATACCAAGCTGTAGTTCACACCACAATACCAAACTGTAGTTCACACCACAATACCAAGCTGTAGTTCACACCACAATACTACGCTGTAGTTCACACCACAATACCAAGCTGTAGTTCCCACCACAATACCAAGCTGTAGTTCCCACCACAATACCAAGCTGTAGTTCACACCACAATACCAAGCTGTAGTTCCCACCACAATACCAAGCTGTAGTTCACACCACAATACCAAGCTGTAGTTCACACCACAATACCAAGCTGTAGTTCACATTACTAAGCTGTAGTTCACACCACAATACCAAGCTGTAGTTTACACCACAATACCAAGCTGTAGTTTACACCACAATACCAAACTGTAGTTCACAATACCAAGCTGTAGTTCACACCACAATACCAAGCTGTAGGTCACACCATATTACCAAGCTGTAGTTTACACCACATTACCAAGCTGTAGTTCACACCACATTACCAAGCTGTAGTTCACACCACATTACCAAGCTGTAGTTCACACCACAATACCAAGCTGTAGTTCACACCACAATACCAAGCTGTAGTTCACAATACCAAGCTGTAGTTCACAATACCAAGCTGTAGTTCACACCACATTACCAAGCTGTAGTTCACAATACCAAGCTGTAGTTCACACCACATTACCAAGCTGTAGTTCACAATACCAAGCTGTAGTTCACACCACAATACCAAGCTGTAGTTCACACCACAATACCAAGCTGTAGTTCACAATACCAAGCTGTAGTTCACACCACAATACCAAACTGTAGTTCACACACAAAACTGTAGTTCACACCACATTACCAAGCTGTAGTTCACACCACAATACCAAGCTGTAGTTCACACCACAATACCAAGCTTTAGTTCACACCACAATATCAAGCTGTAGTTCACACCACAATACCAAGCTGTAGTTCACACCACATTACCAAGCTGTAGTTCCCACCACAATACCAAGCTGTAGTTCCCACCACAATACCAAGCTGTAGTTCACACCACAATACCAAACTGTAGTTCACACCACAATACCAAGCTCTAGTTCACACCACAATACTACGCTGTAGTTCACACCACAATACCAAGCTGTAGTTCCCACCACAATACCAAGCTGTAGTTCCCACCACAATACCAAGCTGTAGTTCCCACCACAATACCAAGCTGTAGTTCACACCACAATACCAAACTGTAGTTCACACCACAATACCAAGCTGTAGTTCACACCACAATACTAAGCTGTAGTTCACACCACAATACCAAGCTGTAGTTCCCACACAATACCAAGCTGTAGTTCCACCACAATACCAAGCTGTAGTTCACACCACAATACCAAGCTGTAGTTCCCACCACAATACCAAGCTGTAGTTCACACCACAATACCAAGCTGTAGTTCACACCACAATACCAAGCTGTAGTTCACATTACTAAGCTGTAGTTCACACCACAATACCAAGCTGTAGTTTACACACAATACCAAGCTGTAGTTTACACCACAATACCAAACTGTAGTTCACAATACCAAGCTGTAGTTCACACCACAATACCAAGCTGTAGGTCACACCATATTACCAAGCTGTAGTTTACACCACATTACCAAGCTGTAGTTCACACCACATTACCAAGCTGTAGTTCACACCACATTACCAAGCTGTAGTTCACACCACAATACCAAGCTGTAGTTCACACCACAATACCAAGCTGTAGTTCACAATACCAAGCTGTAGTTCACAATACCAAGCTGTAGTTCACACCACATTACCAAGCTGTAGTTCACAATACCAAGCTGTAGTTCACACCACATTACCAAGCTGTAGTTCACAATACCAAGCTGTAGTTCACACCACAATACCAAGCTGTAGTTCACACCACAATACCAAGCTGTAGTTCACAATACCAAGCTGTAGTTCACACCACAATACCAAACTGTAGTTCACACCACAATACAAAACTGTAGTTCACACCACATTACCAAGCTGTAGTTCACACCACAATACCAAGCTGTAGTTCACACCACAATACCAAGCTTTAGTTCACACCACAATATCAAGCTGTAGTTCACACCACAATACCAAGCTGTAGTTCACACCACATTACCAAGCTGTAGTTCCCACCACAATACCAAGCTGTAGTTCCCACCACAATACCAAGCTGTAGTTCACACCACAATACCAAACTGTAGTTCACACCACAATACCAAGCTGTAGTTCACACCACAATACCAAGCTGTAGTTCACACCACAATACCAAGCTGTAGTTCCCACCACAATACCAAGCTGTAGTTCCCACCACAATACCAAGCTGTAGTTCCCACCACAATACCAAGCTGTAGTTCACACCACAATACCAAGCTGTAGTTCCCACCACAATACCAAGCTGTAGTTCACACCACAATACCAAGCTGTAGTTCACACCACAATACCAAGCTGTAGTTCACATTACTAAGCTGTAGTTCACACCACAATACCAAGCTGTAGTTTACACCACAATACCAAGCTGTAGTTTACACCACAATACCAAACTGTAGTTCACAATACCAAGCTGTAGTTCACACCACAATACCAAGCTGTAGGTCACACCATATTACCAAGCTGTAGTTTACACCACATTACCAAGCTGTAGTTCACACCACATTACCAAGCTGTAGTTCACACCACATTACCAAGCTGTAGTTCACACCACAATACCAAGCTGTAGTTCACACCACAATACCAAGCTGTAGTTCACAATACCAAGCTGTAGTTCACAATACCAAGCTGTAGTTCACACCACATTACCAAGCTGTAGTTCACAATACCAAGCTGTAGTTCACACCACATTACCAAGCTGTAGTTCACAATACCAAGCTGTAGTTCACACCACAATACCAAGCTGTAGTTCACACCACAATACCAAGCTGTAGTTCACAATACCAAGCTGTAGTTCACACCACAATACCAAACTGTAGTTCACACCACAATACAAAACTGTAGTCCACACCACATTACCAAGCTGTAGTTCACACCACAATACCAAGCTGTAGTTCACACCACAATACCAAGCTTTAGTTCACACCACAATATCAAGCTGTAGTTCACACCACAATACCAAGCTGTAGTTCACACCACATTACCAAGCTGTAGTTCCCACCACAATACCAAGCTGTAGTTCCCACCACAATACCAAGCTGTAGTTCACACCACAATACCAAACTGTAGTTCACACCACAATACCAAGCTGTAGTTCACACCACAATACTACGCTGTAGTTCACACCACAATACCAAGCTGTAGTTCCCACCACAATACCAAGCTGTAGTTCCCACCACAATACCAAGCTGTAGTTCACACCACAATACCAAGCTGTAGTTCCCACCACAATACCAAGCTGTAGTTCCCACCACAATACCAAGCTTTAGTTAACACCACGATACCAAGCTGTAGTTCACATTACTAAGCTGTAGTTCACACCACAATACCAAGCTGTAGTTTACACCACAATACCAAGCTGTAGTTTACACCACAATACCAAACTGTAGTTCACAATACCAAGCTGTAGTTCACACCACAATACCAAGCTGTAGGTCACACCATATTACCAAGCTGTAGTTTACACCACATTACCAAGCTGTAGTTCACACCACATTACCAAGCTGTAGTTCACACCACATTACCAAGCTGTAGTTCACACCACAATACCAAGCTGTAGTTCACACCACATTACCAAGCTGTAGTTCACAATACCAAGCTGTAGTTCACAATACCAAGCTGTAGTTCACAATACCAAGCTGTAGTTCACACCACAATACCAAGCTGTAGTTCACACCACAATACCAAGCTGTAGTTCACACCACATTACCAAGCTGTAGTTCACAATACCAAGCTGTAGTTCACAATACCAAGCTGTAGTTCACACCACAATACCAAGCTGTAGTTCACAATACCAAGCTGTAGTACACACCACAATACCAAGCTGTAGTTCACACCACAATACCAAGCTGTAATTCACAATACCAAGCTGTAGTTCACACCACAATACCAAGCTGTAGTTCACACCACAATACCAAGCTGTAGTTCACACCACAATACCAAGCTGTAGTTCACACCACAATACCAAACTGTAGGTCACACCACAATACCAAGCTGTAGTTCACACCACAATACCAAGCTGTAGTTCACACCACAATACCAAGCTGTAGTTCACACCACAATACCAAGCTGTAGTTCACACCACAATACCAAGCTGTAGTTCACACCACAATATCAAGCTGTAGTTCACAATACCAAACTGTAGTTCACACCACAATACCAAACTGCAGTTCACAATACCAAACTGTAGTTCACACCACAATACCAAACTGTAGTTCACACCACAATACCAAGCTGTAGTTCACACCACAATACCAAGCTGTAGTTCACACCACAATACCAAGCTGTAGTTCACACTACAATACCAAGCTGTAGTTCACACCACAATACCAAGCTGTAGTTCACAATACCAAGCTGTAGTTCACACCACAATATCAAGCTGTAGTTCACAATACCAAGCCTTAGTTCACACCACAATACCAAACTGTAGTTCACACCACAATACCAAACTGTAGTTCACACCACAATACCAAACTGTAGTTCACACCACAATACTACGCTGTAGTTCCCACCACACAATACCAAGCTGTAGTTCACACCACAATACCAAGCTGTAGTTCACACCACAATACCAAACTGTAGTTCACACCACAATACCAAGCTGTAGTTCACACCACAATACCAAACTGTAGTTCACAATACCAAGCTGTAGTTCACACCACAATACCAAGCTGTAGTTCACACCACAATACCAAGCTGTAGTTCACACCACAATACCAAGCTGTAGTTCACACCACAATACCAAGCTGTAGTTCACAATACCAAGCTGTAGTTCACACCACAATACCAAGCTGTAGTTCACACCACAATACTACGCTGTAGTTCACACCACAATACCAAGCTGTAGTTCCCACCACAATACCAAGCTGTAGTTCCCACCACAATACCAAGCTGTAGTTCACACCACAATACCAAGCTGTAGTTCCCACCACAATACCAAGCTGTAGTTCACACCACAATACCAAGCTGTAGTTCCCACCACAATACCAAGCTGTAGTTCACACCACAATACCAAGCTGTAGTTCACACCACAATACCAAGCTGTAGTTCACATTACTAAGCTGTAGTTCACACCACAATACCAAGCTGTAGTTTACACCACAATACCAAGCTGTAGTTTACACCACAATACCAAACTGTAGTTCACAATACCAAGCTGTAGTTCACACCACATTACCAAGCTGTAGTTCACACCACATTACCAAGCTGTAGTTCACACCACATTACCAAGCTGTAGTTCACACCACAATACCAAGCTGTAGTTCACAATACCAAGCTGTAGTTCACAATACCAAGCTGTAGTTCACAATACCAAGCTGTAGTTCACACCACAATACCAAGCTGTAGTTCACACCACAATACCAAGCTGTAGTTCACACCACAATACCAAGCTGTAGTTCACACCACATTACCAAGCTGTAGTTCACAATACCAAGCTGTAGTTCACAATACCAAGCTGTAGTTCACACCACAATACCAAGCTGTAGTTCACAATACCAAGCTGTAGTACACACCACAATACCAAGCTGTAGTTCACACCACAATACCAAGCTGTAGTTCACAATACCAAGCTGTAGTTCACACCACAATACCAAGCTGTAGTTCACACCACAATACCAAGCTGTAGTTCACACCACAATACCAAGCTGTAGTTCACACCACAATACCAAACTGTAGGTCACACCACAATACCAAGCTGTAGTTCACACCACAATACCAAGCTGTAGTTCACACCACAATACCAAGCTGTAGTTCACACCACAATACCAAGCTGTAGTTCACACCACAATATCAAGCTGTAGTTCACACCATACTGTAGTTCACACCATACCAAACTGCAGTTCACAATACCAAACTGTAGTTCACACCACAATACCAAACTGTAGTTCACACCACAATACCAAGCTGTAGTTCACACCACAATACCAAGCTGTAGTTCACACCACAATACCAAGCTGTAGTTCACACTACAATACCAAGCTGTAGTTCACACCACAATACCAAGCTGTAGTTCACAATACCAAGCTGTAGTTCACACCACAATATCAAGCTGTAGTTCACAATACCAAGCCTTAGTTCACACCACAATACCAAACTGTAGTTCACACCACAATACCAAACTGTAGTTCACACCACAATACCGCTGTAGTTCCCACCACACAATACCAAGCTGTAGTTCACACCACAATACCAAGCTGTAGTTCACACCACAATACCAAACTGTAGTTCACACCACAATACCAAGCTGTAGTTCACACCACAATACCAAGCTGTAGTTCACACCACAATACCAAGCTGTAGTTCACACCACAATACCAAGCTGTAGTTCACAATACCAAGCTGTAGTTCACACCACAATACCAAGCTGTAGTTCACACCACAATACCAAACTGTAGTTCACACCACAATACCAAGCTGTAGTTCACACCACAATACCAAACTGTAGTTCACAATACCAAGCTGTAGTTCACACCACAATACCAAGCTGTAGTTCACACCACAATACCAAGCTGTAGTTCACACCACAATACCAAGCTGTAGTTCACACCACAATACCAAGCTGTAGTTCACAATACCAAGCTGTAGTTCACACCACAATACCAAACTGTAGTTCACACCACAATACCAAGCTGTAGTTCACACCACAATACTACGCTGTAGTTCACACCACAATACCAAGCTGTAGTTCCCACCACAATACCAAGCTGTAGTTCCCACCACAATACCAAGCTGTAGTTCACACCACAATACCAAGCTGTAGTTCACACCACAATACCAAGCTGTAGTTCACACCACAATACCAAGCTGTAGTTCACACCACAATACCAAGCTGTAGTTCACATTACTAAGCTGTAGTTCACACCACAATACCAAGCTGTAGTTTACACCACAATACCAAGCTGTAGTTTACACCACAATACCAAACTGTAGTTCACAATACCAAGCTGTAGTTCACACCACAATACCAAGCTGTAGGTCACACCATATTACCAAGCTGTAGTTTACACCACATTACCAAGCTGTAGTTCACACCACATTACCAAGCTGTAGTTCACACCACATTACCAAGCTGTAGTTCACACCACAATACCAAGCTGTAGTTCACAATACCAAGCTGTAGTTCACAATACCAAGCTGTAGTTCACAATACCAAGCTGTAGTTCACACCACAATACCAAGCTGTAGTTCACACCACAATACCAAGCTGTAGTTCACACCACAATACCAAGCTGTAGTTCACACCACATTACCAAGCTGTAGTTCACAATACCAAGCTGTAGTTCACAATACCAAGCTGTAGTTCACACCACAATACCAAGCTGTAGTTCACAATACCAAGCTGTAGTACACACCACAATACCAAGCTGTAGTTCACACCACAATACCAAGCTGTAGTTCACAATACCAAGCTGTAGTTCACACCACAATACCAAGCTGTAGTTCACACCACAATACCAAGCTGTAGTTCACACCACAATACCAAGCTGTAGTTCACACCACAATACCAAACTGTAGGTCACACCACAATACCAAGCTGTAGTTCACACCACAATACCAAGCTGTAGTTCACACCACAATACCAAGCTGTAGTTCACACCACAATACCAAGCTGTAGTTCACACCACAATACCAAGCTGTAGTTCACACCACAATATCAAGCTGTAGTTCACAATACCATACTGTAGTTCACACCACAATACCAAACTGCAGTTCACAATACCAAACTGTAGTTCACACCACAATACCAAACTGTAGTTCACACCACAATACCAAGCTGTAGTTCACACCACAATACCAAGCTGTAGTTCACACCACAATACCAAGCTGTAGTTCACACTACAATACCAAGCTGTAGTTCACACCACAATACCAAGCTGTAGTTCACAATACCAAGCTGTAGTTCACACCACAATATCAAGCTGTAGTTCACAATACCAAGCCTTAGTTCACACCACAATACCAAACTGTAGTTCACACCACAATACCAAACTGTAGTTCACACCACAATACTACGC
This sequence comes from Oncorhynchus nerka, assembly GCF_034236695.1. Classification (NCBI taxonomy): domain Eukaryota; kingdom Metazoa; phylum Chordata; class Actinopteri; order Salmoniformes; family Salmonidae; genus Oncorhynchus; species Oncorhynchus nerka. Next base: position 8,906 of record NW_027039754.1, on the reverse strand, counting down.
TGTAGTTCCCACCACACAATACCAAGCTGTAGTTCACACCACAATACCAAGCTGTAGTTCACACCACAATACCAAACTGTAGTTCACACCACAATACCAAGCTGTAGTTCACACCACAATACCAAACTGTAGTTCACAATACCAAGCTGTAGTTCACACCACAATACCAAGCTGTAGTTCACACCACAATACCAAGCTGTAGTTCACACCACAATACCAAGCTGTAGTTCACACCACAATACCAAGCTGTAGTTCACACCACAATATCAAGCTGTAGTTCACAATACCATACTGTAGTTCACACCACAATACCAAACTGCAGTTCACAATACCAAACTGTAGTTCACACCACAATACCAAACTGTAGTTCACACCACAATACCAAGCTGTAGTTCACACCACAATACCAAGCTGTAGTTCACACCACAATACCAAGCTGTAGTTCACACTACAATACCAAGCTGTAGTTCACACCACAATACCAAGCTGTAGTTCACAATACCAAGCTGTAGTTCACACCACAATATCAAGCTGTAGTTCACAATACCAAGCCTTAGTTCACACCACAATACCAAACTGTAGTTCACACCACAATACCAAACTGTAGTTCACACCACAATACTACGCTGTAGTTCCCACCACACAATACCAAGCTGTAGTTCACACCACAATACCAAGCTGTAGTTCACACCACAATACCAAACTGTAGTTCACACCACAATACCAAGCTGTAGTTCACACCACAATACCAAGCTGTAGTTCACACCACAATACCAAGCTGTAGTTCACACCACAATACCAAGCTGTAGTTCACAATACCAAGCTGTAGTTCACACCACAATACCAAGCTGTAGTTCACACCACAATACCAAACTGTAGTTCACACCACAATACCAAGCTGTAGTTCACACCACAATACCAAACTGTAGTTCACAATACCAAGCTGTAGTTCACACCACAATACCAAGCTGTAGTTCACACCACAATACCAAGCTGTAGTTCACACCACAATACCAAGCTGTAGTTCACACCACAATACCAAGCTGTAGTTCACAATACCAAGCTGTAGTTCACACCACAATACCAAACTGTAGTTCACACCACAATACCAAGCTGTAGTTCACACCACAATACTACGCTGTAGTTCACACCACAATACCAAGCTGTAGTTCCCACCACAATACCAAGCTGTAGTTCCCACCACAATACCAAGCTGTAGTTCACACCACAATACCAAGCTGTAGTTCCCACCACAATACCAAGCTGTAGTTCACACCACAATACCAAGCTGTAGTTCACACCACAATACCAAGCTGTAGTTCACATTACTAAGCTGTAGTTCACACCACAATACCAAGCTGTAGTTTACACCACAATACCAAGCTGTAGTTTACACCACAATACCAAACTGTAGTTCACAATACCAAGCTGTAGTTCACACCACAATACCAAGCTGTAGGTCACACCATATTACCAAGCTGTAGTTTACACCACATTACCAAGCTGTAGTTCACACCACAATACCAAGCTGTAGGTCACACCATATTACCAAGCTGTAGTTTACACCACATTACCAAGCTGTAGTTCACACCACATTACCAAGCTGTAGTTCACACCACATTACCAAGCTGTAGTTCACACCACAATACCAAGCTGTAGTTCACAATACCAAGCTGTAGTTCACAATACCAAGCTGTAGTTCACAATACCAAGCTGTAGTTCACACCACAATACCAAGCTGTAGTTCACACCACAATACCAAGCTGTAGTTCACACCACAATACCAAGCTGTAGTTCACACCACATTACCAAGCTGTAGTTCACAATACCAAGCTGTAGTTCACAATACCAAGCTGTAGTTCACACCACAATACCAAGCTGTAGTTCACAATACCAAGCTGTAGTACACACCACAATACCAAGCTGTAGTTCACACCACAATACCAAGCTGTAGTTCACAATACCAAGCTGTAGTTCACACCACAATACCAAGCTGTAGTTCACACCACAATACCAAGCTGTAGTTCACACCACAATACCAAGCTGTAGTTCACACCACAATACCAAACTGTAGGTCACACCACAATACCAAGCTGTAGTTCACACCACAATACCAAGCTGTAGTTCACACCACAATACCAAGCTGTAGTTCACACCACAATACCAAGCTGTAGTTCACACCACAATACCAAGCTGTAGTTCACACCACAATATCAAGCTGTAGTTCACAATACCATACTGTAGTTCACACCACAATACCAAACTGCAGTTCACAATACCAAACTGTAGTTCACACCACAATACCAAACTGTAGTTCACACCACAATACCAAGCTGTAGTTCACACCACAATACCAAGCTGTAGTTCACACCACAATACCAAGCTGTAGTTCACACTACAATACCAAGCTGTAGTTCACACCACAATACCAAGCTGTAGTTCACAATACCAAGCTGTAGTTCACACCACAATATCAAGCTGTAGTTCACAATACCAAGCCTTAGTTCACACCACAATACCAAACTGTAGTTCACACCACAATACCAAACTGTAGTTCACACCACAATACCAAACTGTAGTTCCCACCACACAATACCAAGCTGTAGTTCACACCACAATACCAAGCTGTAGTTCACACCACAATACCAAACTGTAGTTCACACCACAATACCAAGCTGTAGTTCACACCACAATACCAAACTGTAGTTCACAATACCAAGCTGTAGTTCACACCACAATACCAAGCTGTAGTTCACACCACAATACCAAGCTGTAGTTCACACCACAATACCAAGCTGTAGTTCACACCACAATACCAAGCTGTAGTTCACACCACAATATCAAGCTGTAGTTCACAATACCATACTGTAGTTCACACCACAATACCAAACTGCAGTTCACAATACCAAACTGTAGTTCACACCACAATACCAAACTGTAGTTCACACCACAATACCAAGCTGTAGTTCACACCACAATACCAAGCTGTAGTTCACACCACAATACCAAGCTGTAGTTCACACTACAATACCAAGCTGTAGTTCACACCACAATACCAAGCTGTAGTTCACAATACCAAGCTGTAGTTCACACCACAATATCAAGCTGTAGTTCACAATACCAAGCCTTAGTTCACACCACAATACCAAACTGTAGTTCACACCACAATACCAAACTGTAGTTCACACCACAATACTACGCTGTAGTTCCCACCACACAATACCAAGCTGTAGTTCACACCACAATACCAAGCTGTAGTTCACACCACAATACCAAACTGTAGTTCACACCACAATACCAAGCTGTAGTTCACACCACAATACCAAGCTGTAGTTCACACCACAATACCAAGCTGTAGTTCACACCACAATACCAAGCTGTAGTTCACAATACCAAGCTGTAGTTCACACCACAATACCAAGCTGTAGTTCACACCACAATACCAAACTGTAGTTCACACCACAATACCAAGCTGTAGTTCACACCACAATACCAAACTGTAGTTCACAATACCAAGCTGTAGTTCACACCACAATACCAAGCTGTAGTTCACACCACAATACCAAGCTGTAGTTCACACCACAATACCAAGCTGTAGTTCACACCACAATACCAAGCTGTAGTTCACAATACCAAGCTGTAGTTCACACCACAATACCAAACTGTAGTTCACACCACAATACCAAGCTGTAGTTCACACCACAATACTACGCTGTAGTTCACACCACAATACCAAGCTGTAGTTCCCACCACAATACCAAGCTGTAGTTCCCACCACAATACCAAGCTGTAGTTCACACCACAATACCAAGCTGTAGTTCCCACCACAATACCAAGCTGTAGTTCACACCACAATACCAAGCTGTAGTTCACACCACAATACCAAGCTGTAGTTCACATTACTAAGCTGTAGTTCACACCACAATACCAAGCTGTAGTTTACACCACAATACCAAGCTGTAGTTTACACCACAATACCAAACTGTAGTTCACAATACCAAGCTGTAGTTCACACCACAATACCAAGCTGTAGGTCACACCATATTACCAAGCTGTAGTTTACACCACATTACCAAGCTGTAGTTCACACCACATTACCAAGCTGTAGTTCACACCACATTACCAAGCTGTAGTTCACACCACAATACCAAGCTGTAGTTCACAATACCAAGCTGTAGTTCACAATACCAAGCTGTAGTTCACAATACCAAGCTGTAGTTCACACCACAATACCAAGCTGTAGTTCACACCACAATACCAAGCTGTAGTTCACACCACAATACCAAGCTGTAGTTCACACCACATTACCAAGCTGTAGTTCACAATACCAAGCTGTAGTTCACAATACCAAGCTGTAGTTCACACCACAATACCAAGCTGTAGTTCACAATACCAAGCTGTAGTACACACCACAATACCAAGCTGTAGTTCACACCACAATACCAAGCTGTAGTTCACAATACCAAGCTGTAGTTCACACCACAATACCAAGCTGTAGTTCACACCACAATACCAAGCTGTAGTTCACACCACAATACCAAGCTGTAGTTCACACCACAATACCAAACTGTAGGTCACACCACAATACCAAGCTGTAGTTCACACCACAATACCAAGCTGTAGTTCACACCACAATACCAAGCTGTAGTTCACACCACAATAGCAAGCTGTAGTTCACACCACAATACCAAGCTGTAGTTCACACCACAATATCAAGCTGTAGTTCACAATACCATACTGTAGTTCACACCACAATACCAAACTGCAGTTCACAATACCAAACTGTAGTTCACACCACAATACCAAACTGTAGTTCACACCACAATACCAAGCTGTAGTTCACAATACCAAGCTGTAGTTCACACCACAATATCAAGCTGTAGTTCACAATACCAAGCCTTAGTTCACACCACAATACCAAACTGTAGTTCACACCACAATACCAAACTGTAGTTCACACCACAATACTACGCTGTAGTTCCCACCACACAATACCAAGCTGTAGTTCACACCACAATACCAAGCTGTAGTTCACACCACAATACCAAACTGTAGTTCACACCACAATACCAAGCTGTAGTTCACACCACAATACCAAACTGTAGTTCACAATACCAAGCTGTAGTTCACACCACAATACCAAGCTGTAGTTCACACCACAATACCAAGCTGTAGTTCACACCACAATACCAAGCTGTAGTTCACACCACAATACCAAGCTGTAGTTCACAATACCAAGCTGTAGTTCACACCACAATACCAAACTGTAGTTCACAATACCAAGCTGTAGTTCACACCACAATACCAAGCTGTAGTTCACACCACAATACCAAGCTGTAGTTCACACCACAATACCAAGCTGTAGTTCACAATACCAAGCTGTAGTTCACACCACAATACCAAGCTGTAGTTCACACCACAATACCAAGCTGTAGTTCACAATACCAAGCTGTAGTTCACACCACAATACCAAGCTGTAGTTCACACCACAATACCAAGCTGTAGTTCACAATACCAAGCTGTAGTTCACACCACAATACCAAGCTGTAGTTCACACCACAATACTACGCTGTAGTTCACACCACATAATACCAAGCTGTAGTTCACACCACATAATACCAAGCTGTAGTTCACACCACATAATACCAAGCTGTAGTTCACACCACATAATACCAAGCTGTAGTTCACACCACATTACCAAGCTGTAGTTCACACCACAATACTACGCTGTAGTTCACACCACAATACTACGCTGTAGTTCACACTACAATACCAAACTGTAGTTCACACAAAAATACCAAGCTGTAGTTCACACCACAATACCAAGCTGTAGTTCACACCACAATACTACGCTGTAGTTCACACCACAATACCAAGCTGTAGTTCCCACCACAATACCAAGCTGTAGTTCCCACCACAATACCAAGCTGTAGTTCACACCACAATACCAAGCTGTAGTTCACACCACAATACCAAGCTGTAGTTCACATTACTAAGCTGTAGTTCACACCACAATACCAAGCTGTAGTTTACACCACAATACCAAGCTGTAGTTTACACCACAATACCAAACTGTAGTTCACAATACCAAGCTGTAGTTCACACCACAATACCAAGCTGTAGTTTACACCACATTACCAAGCTGTAGTTCACACCACATTACCAAGCTGTAGTTCACACCACAATACCAAGCTGTAGTTCACACCACATTACCAAGCTGTAGTTCACAATACCAAGCTGTAGTTCACAATACCAAGCTGTAGTTCACACCACAATACCAAGCTGTAGTTCACACCACAATACCAAGCTGTAGTTCACACCACAATACCAAGCTGTAGTTCACACCACATTACCAAGCTGTAGTTCACAATACCAAGCTGTAGTTCACAATACCAAGCTGTAGTTCACACCACAATACCAAGCTGTAGTTCACAATACCAAGCTGTAGTACACACCACAATACCAAGCTGTAGTTCACACCACAATACCAAGCTGTAGTTCACAATACCAAGCTGTAGTTCACACCACAATACCAAGCTGTAGTTCACACCACAATACCAAACTGTAGGTCACACCACAATACCAAGCTGTAGTTCACACCACAATACCAAGCTGTAGTTCACACCACAATACCAAGCTGTAGTTCACACCACAATACCAGCTGTAGTTCACACCACAATACCAAGCTGTAGTTCACACCACAATACCAAGCTGTAGTTCACACCACAATATCAAGCTGTAGTTCACAATACCAAACTGTAGTTCACACCACAATACCAAACTGCAGTTCACAATACCAAACTGTAGTTCACACCACAATACCAAACTCTAGTTCACACCACAATACCAAGCTGTAGTTCACACCACAATACCAAGCTGTAGTTCACACCACAATACCAAGCTGTAGTTCACACTACAATACCAAGCTGTAGTTCACACCACAATACCAAGCTGTAGTTCACAATACCAAGCTGTAGTTCACACCACAATATCAAGCTGTAGTTCACAACACCAAGCCTTAGTTCACACCACAATACCAAACTGTAGTTCACACCACAATGCTACGCTGTAGTTCACACCAAAATACCAAACTGTAGTTCACACCACAATACTACGCTGTAGTTCCCACCACACAATACCAAGCTGTAGTTCACACCACAATATCAAGCTGTAGTTCACAATACCAAACTGTAGTTCACACCACAATACCAAACTGCAGTTCACAATACCAAACTGTAGTTCACACCACAATACCAAACTCTAGTTCACACCACAATACCAAGCTGTAGTTCACACCACAATACCAAGCTGTAGTTCACACCACAATACCAAGCTGTAGTTCACACTACAATACCAAGCTGTAGTTCACACCACAATACCAAGCTGTAGTTCACAATACCAAGCTGTAGTTCACACCACAATATCAAGCTGTAGTTCACAACACCAAGCCTTAGTTCACACCACAATACCAAACTGTAGTTCACACCACAATGCTACGCTGTAGTTCACACCAAAATACCAAACTGTAGTTCACACCACAATACTACGCTGTAGTTCCCACCACACAATACCAAGCTGTAGTTCACACCACAATACCAAGCTGTAGTTCACACCACAATACCAAACTGTAGTTCACACCACAATACCAAGCTGTAGTTCACACCACAATACCAAACTGTAGTTCACAATACCAAGCTGTAGTTCACACCACAATACCAAGCTGTAGTTCACACCACAATACCAAGCTGTAGTTCACACCACAATACCAAGCTGTAGTTCACACCACAATACCAAGCTGTAGTTCACAATACCAAGCTGTAGTTCACACCACAATACCAAACTGTAGTTCACAATACAAGCTGTAGTTCACACCACAATACCAAGCTGTAGTTCACACCACAATACCAAGCTGTAGTTCACAATACCAAGCTGTAGTTCACACCACAATACCAAGCTGTAGTTCACACCACAATACCAAGCTGTAGTTCACAATACCAAGCTGTAGTTCACACCACAATACGAAGCTGTAGTTCACACCACAATACCAAGCTGTAGTTCACAATACCAAGCTGTAGTTCACAACACAATACCAAGCTGTAGTTCACACCACAATACTACGCTGTAGTTCACACCACATAATACCAAGCTGTAGTTCACACCACATAATACCAAGCTGTAGTTCACACCACATAATACCAAGCTGTAGTTCACACCACATAATACCAAGCTGTAGTTCACACCACATAATACCAAGCTGTAGTTCACACCACATAATACCAAGCTGTAGTTCACACCACATTACCAAGCTGTAGTTCACACCACAATACCAAGCTGTAGTTCACACCACAATACCAAGCTGTAGTTCACACCACAATACCAAGCTGGAGTTCCCACCACAATACCAAGCTGTAGTTCACACCACAATACCAAGCTGTAGTTCACACCACAATACCAAGCTGTAGTTCACACCACATTACCAAGCTGTAGTTCACACCACAATACCAAAATGTAGTTCACACCACAATACCAAGCTGTAGTTCCCACCACAATACCAAGCTGTAGTTCACACCACATAATACTAAGCAAGAACTAACACATTACAAAGTTGTAGTTCACACCACACCACATAACTTGTAGATGTCAAGTTCCCAGTTCCCATGCCATTTGGTACCATTCACACGGAGCATTAAAAATGGCACCCTATTCCCGATGGGCCTGGTTATTCACAGGTAGGGTCTAGCTGGTTATTCACAGGTAGGGTCTAGCTGTTTATTCACAGGTAGGGACTATATGTTTATTCACAGGTAGGGTCTATCTGGTTATTCACAGGTCTAGCTGGTTATTCACAGGTAGGGTCTATCTGGTTATTCACAGGTAGGGTCTAGCTGGTTATTCACAGGTAGGGT
>NW_027039753.1:70000-95977 GCF_034236695.1 Oncorhynchus nerka | reverse complement strand
AGCTTCATAGCTATATTGTAAACGATGTTTAACAGTTCGTTACAGTAGTTGTATGTTCAATAATACTGTAGCTTTTCAGCTGTGAGACGACCGGCTTGCACTGTTGCCTCTTTCAATTAGGCTCTAACATAAGTTAACGTAACCGTTAGTAACCGGTTAATGAGGGTCGAATCGTCGGGTCAGAAAATTGACCAACATCTGCATCCCTAGTTAAAGGTCAGGGGTTAAAGGTTACCAGTAGTATGCTATCATCATCATCATCATCATCTGGCTGGTCAAACACCAGCACAGGGTGAGAGGTCAGTGGTCAAGGGTTAAAGGTTACCTCTAGTATGCTGACATCATCTGGCTGGTCAGACACCAGGACAGGGTGAGAGGTCAGGGGTTAAAGGTTACCTCTAGTATGCTGACATCATCTGGCTGGTCAGACACCAGCACAGGGTGAGAGGTCAGGGGTTAAAGGTTACCTCTAGTATGCTGACATCATCATCCTCAGGTTTGTCAGAAACCAGGACAAGACTGTTGGGGTCCAGAGGAACCGGCTCCTCGTCAGAGTCATCTGATATGGTGATGAAGTTCCTCCTGCGTGCCCGACGACCACACACACACACACACACACAGTTATCTGTAGCCTGTGTATGCTCTTGCCTTGGCTTCAGAACCCCCCCCCCCCCTGCTTGTGCTGTACCTCGGCTTCAGAACCCCCCTGCTTGTGCTGTACCTCGGCTTCAGAACCCCCCTGCTTGTGCTGTACCTCTGCTTCAGAACCCCCCCCCCTGCTTGTGCTGTACCTCTGCTTCAGAACCCCCCTGCTTGTGCTGTACCTCTGCTTCAGAACCCCCCTGCTTGTGCTGTACCTCTGCTTCAGAACCTCCCCCTGCTTGTGCTGTACCTCGGCTTCAGACCCCCCTGCTTGTGCTGTACCTTGGCTTCAGAACCCCCCTGCTTGTGCTGTACCTCTGCTTCAGAAACCCCCTGCTTGTGCTGTACCTCTGCTTCAGAACCCCCCCTGCTTGTGCTGTACCTCTGCTTCAGAACCCCCCTGCTTGTGCTGTACCTCTGCTTCAGAACCCCCCTGCCATGCTGTACCTCTGCTTCAGAACCCCCCCTTGTGCTGTACCTCGGCTTCAGAACCCCCCACCATGCTGTACCTCTGCTTCAGAACCCCCCCATGCTGTACCTCGGCTTCAGACCCCCCACCATGCTGTACCTCTGCTTCAGAACCCCCCCCATGCTGTACCTTGGCTTCAGACCCTCCCCATGCTGTACCTTGGCTTTAGACCCCCCCATGCTGTACCTTGGCTTCAGACCCCCCCCATGCTGTACCTTGGCTTCAGACCCCCCCCATGCTGTACCTTGGCTTCAGAACCCCCCACCATGCTGTACCTTGGCTTCAGAACCCCCCCCCATGCTGTACCTTGGCTTCAGAACCCCCCCCATGCTGTACCTTGGCTTCAGAACCCCCTCCCCATGCTGTACCTTGCTTCAGACCCCCCCCCATGCTGTACCTTGCTTCAGACCCCCCCCATGCTGTACCTTGGCTTCAGACCCCCCCCCATGCTGTACCTTGGCTTCAGACCCCCTCCCCATGCTGTACCTTGGCTTCAGAACCCTCCCCCCCCCATGCTGTACCTTGCTTCAGAACCCCCCCCCCCATGCTGTACCTTGGCTTCAGACCCCCCCCATGCTGTACCTTGCTTCAGAACCCCCCCCCATGCTGTACCTTGGCTTCAGAACCCCCCCCCATGCTGTACCTTGGCTCAGAGCCCCCCCCATGCTGTACCTTGGCTTCAGAACCCCCCCATGCTGTACCTTGGCTTCAGACACCCCCCCATGCTGTACCTTGGCTTCACACCCACCCCACCCACCATGCTGTACTGTTCTTGGACCCATTATATACCCCCATGCTGTACCCCAACCCCATGTACTGTTCTGGCTTCAGGACCCATGCTGTACCCCAACAGACCCCCCACCATGCTGTACCTTGACAAACAGACCCCCCATGCTGTACCCAACACACAGACCCCCCATGCTGTACCTTGGCTTCAGACCCCTCCCCATGCTGTACCTCTGACCCATTCAGACCCCCCCATGCTGTACCTGACAAACAGGACCCATTCATAACCCCCCACCATGCTGTGACAGACAGGACCCATTATATACACCAACACACCAGAACCCCCCACCATGCTGTACTGTTTGACAGACAGGACCCTATACCCCCCACCATGCTGTACCTGACAGACAGGACCCATTCAGAACCCCCCACCATGCTGTACCTTGGACAGACCCCCCCCACCATGCTGTACCTTACTGTTCTGACAGACAGGACCCCCCCCACCATGCTGTACCTACTGTTCTGACAGACAGGACCCCCCCCCACCATGCTGTACTGTTTGACAGCTTCAGAACCCCCCACCATGCTGTACTGTTCTGACAGACAGGACCCATTATAGACCCCCCCACCATGCTGTACCTCTGACAGACAGACCCCCCCCATGCTGTACCTCAGGACCCATTATATACCCCCCACCATGCTGTACCTCTGTTCTGACAGACAGGACCCATTATATACCCCCACACATGCTGTACCTGTACTGTTCTGTTCTGACAGACAGGACCCTGCTTCAGAACCCCCCCACACACAGTTAATACCCTGCTGTTCTGACAGACAGGACCCATTATAACCCCAACACACACAGTTAATACCCTGTACTGGTCTGACAGACAGGACCCATTAGTCAATCACACTGCCTGTACTGGTGACACAGGACCCTGCTACCCCAGACACACAGTTAATACTGACCAGACAGGACCCATTATATACCCCAACACACATACCCTGTACTGTTCTGACAGACAGGACCCATTATATACCCAACACACACAGTTAATACCCTGTACTGTTCTGACAGACAGGACCCATTATATACCCCAACACACACAGTTAATACCCTGTACTGTTCTGACAGACAGGACCCATTATATACCCCAACACACACAGTTAATACCCTGTACTGTTCTGACAGACAGGACCCATTATATACCCCAACACACACAGTTAATACCCTGTACTGTTCTGACAGACAGGACCCATTATATACCCCAACACACACAGTTAATACCCTGTACTGTTCTGACAGACAGGACCCATTATATACCCCAACACACACAGTTAATACCCTGTACTGTTCTGACAGACAGGACCCATTATATACCCCAACACACACAGTTAATACCCTGTACTGTTCTGACAGACAGGACCCATTATATACCCCAACACACACAGTTAATACCCTGTACTGTTCTGACAGACAGGACCCATTATATACCCCAACACACACAGTTAATACCCTGTACTGTTCTGACAGACAGGACCCATTATATACCCCAACACACACAGTTAATACCCTGTACTGTTCTGACAGACAGGACCCATTATATACCCCAACACACACAGTTAATACCCTGTACTGTTCTGACAGACAGGACCCATTATATACCCCAACACACACAGTTAATACCCTGTACTGTTCTGACAGACAGGACCCATTATATACCCCAACACACACAGTTAATACCCTGTACTGTTCTGACAGACAGGACCCATTATATACCCCAACACACACAGTTAATACCCTGTACTGTTCTGACAGACAGGACCCATTATATAACTCAGTTAATACCCTGTACTACTGCAGACAGACAGGACCCATTATATACCCCAACACACACAGTTAACTCTGTACTGTTCTGGATGGGGTTGTTTTGTACTGTTCTGACAGACAGGACCCATTATATACCCCAGCTAACAGTTTACCCTGTACTTTCTGACAGACAGGACCCATTATATACCCCAACACACACAGTTAATACCCTGTACTGTTCTGACAGACAGGACCCATTATATTAACACAACAGTTAATACCCTGTACTGTTCTGACAGACAGGACCCATTATATACCCAACACTGTTCTGACAGACAGTTATATACACCTGTACTGTTTGTTCTGACAGACAGGACCCATTATATACCCCAACACACACAGTTAATACCCTGTGTGTTCTGACAGACAGGACCCATTATTACCAACACACACAGTTAATACCCTGTTACTGTTCTGACAGACAGGACCCATTATATACCCCAACACACACAGTTAATACCCTAACTGTTCTGACAGACAGGACATTATATACCCCAACACACAGTTAATAGTTGTGACAGACAGGTTTATACCCCAACACCACCCCAACACACACGGCAGAGATGTAAGGTGCAGGACAACTATGTTAACGGTTAACTCGATAGCTACTGAAGTAACTCCAAGCCTAACAGTAACTCAGCGGATGGGGTTGTTTAGTTGCTGAACTTTTCGGTAGCTAACGTTAGTATCTTTGAGGGTCGACAAAACTTTTAACTCGATTCTAAAACTTTTTGTAGCCAACTTAGGTAGCTGACGATACTGAAAAATGAGGAATTAGTTAGTTAACGTTAGATCAACTATATAGTACTGTACTAGTTACCTACTTAGTTAGTGAAACTCCAGCGTTAGTTCAACAGGAGAAAGTTGTGACTGACTTGTTCAAAAACAACTAGTTAAGTTAGTTAACTACATCGTTGAAGTCAACTATATAACGTTACTAGGTACTAGTTAACATTTAGTTAGTTACTATCTTTGTTACACCTGTAACGTTACAGAGTACTGTAGCAAGTAACTAACTACTGTTATAGGTTAGTTACTAACGTTAGTCAACTATATAATACTGTACTAGTGAACTATTAGTTAGTTACTAACGTTAGTCAACTATATAGTACTGTATTAGTTAACTATTAGTTAGTTACTAACGTTAGACAACTATATAGTACTGTACTAGTTAACTATGAGTTAGTTACTAACGTTAGACAACTATATAGTACTGTACTAGTGAACTATGAGTTAGTTACTAACGTTAGACAACTATATAGTACTGTACTAGTGAACTATGAGTTAGTTACTAACGTTAGTCAACTATATAGTACTGTACTAGTTAACGTTAGCAAACAGAAGGTTAAACAAACATCAATGACAAACATAGTTAGTTAATAAAATAAGACAAGAAAAACACATTTTTTTCTATATGCTGTTGAGGTTGTCACTTTACCTGAGTGTTCACTGGCGGAGTTGGCTGTGATTTATCATGTTGGCTTGCACTTTCTGTTCAGTTCAGTCTCTGTTTGGGCTAACCTAGCTAGCCTAGCTAGCTTAACGACAGACCAATAATCGCTACCCGTTTATACTTCGAATGACCTACTTATTAACCAGTTATATATCTAATAAGCTAGCTATGTAGTAATTAACAAAACGCTATATATAGGTCGTTCAATCTCATAACTCGGATGTTATTGAATGTCCCAAACAAGAACAAAACAACATTCAAATATTTGGCTAACAAACGAACATAACCGGAAATCGAAAACAACCTACCACTATATCAAGACTGGCAACGTCACATTCACGGACATCAGCGCAGCAGTCTGGGGGATGTAGTTCTATCAGATCTTTTTTTTTTTGTAGTTTAGTCAATTATTAAAGATATTAGCCGATATTCGAGAATATCAAAACCGTAATATATCATGGGTGAATTGTGACTAAGGAGTAGTTATTTTAAGATGCAAGGTGATTTGTTGATCAGGTCTGTTGCCTGCACTTGTCTGTTGCAATGTCGAACTAGCCCAATTGGCACTCTCCTCTGCCCAGACGTTGCTGAAGCATGGATGTCCAGGTACCAGTATGTCCTGGTAGGAGCTGTGGTACCAGTATGTCCTGGTAGAGCTGTGGTACCAGGATGTCCTGGTAGGAGCTGTGGTACCAGTATGTCCAGGTAGGAGCTGTGGTACCAGGATGTCCTGGTAGGAGCTGTGGTACCAGTATGTCCAGGTAGGAGCTGTGGTACCAGGATGTCCTGGTAGGAGCTGTGGTACCAGTATGTCCAGGTAGGAGCTGTGGTACCAGTATGTCCTGGTAGGAGCTGTGGTACCAGTATGTCCAGGTACCAGTATGTCCAGGTACCAGTATGTACTGGTACCAGTATGTCCTGGTAGGAGCTGTGGTACCAGTATGTCCTGGTAGGAGCTGTGGTACCAGGATGTCCTGGTAGGAGCTGTGGTACCAGTATGTCCTGGTAGGAGCTGTGGTACCAGTACGTCCAGGTAGGAGCTGTGGTACCAGGATGTCCAGGTACCAGTATGTCCTGGTACCAGTATGTCCTGGTAGGAGCTGTGGTACCAGTATGTCCTGGTAGGAGCTGTGGTACCAGGATGTCCTGGTAGGAGCTGTGGTACCAGTATGTCCCGAAACGGACTATCAGCTCCCTCCAAAGATTTTTCTATTGGGTTCAGGTCTGTAGACTGGCTAGGCCACTCCAGGACCTTGAGATGCTTCTTATGGGGCCACTCCTTAGTTGCCCTGGCTGTGTGTTTCAGGTCATTGTCATGCTGGAAGACCCAGCCATGACCCATCTTCAATGCTCTTACTGAGGGAAGGAGGTTGTTGGCCAAGATCTCGTGATACATGGCCCCATCCATCCACCACTCAATACCGTGCAGTCGTCCTGTCCCCTTTGCAGAAAAGCATCCCCAAAGAATGAGGTTTCCACCTCCATGCTTCACGGTTGGGATGGTGTTCTTGGGGTTGTACTCATCCTTCTTCTTCCTCCAAACACGGCGAGTGGAGTTTAAACCAAAAAGCTCTATTGTTGTCTCATCAGACCACATGACCTTCTCCCATTCCTGCTCTGGATCATCCAGATGGTCATTGGAAAACTTCAGACGGGCCTGGACATGCGCTGGCTTGAGCAGGGGGACCTTGCGTGCGCTGCAGGATTTTAATCCATGACGGCGTAGTGTGTTACTAATGGTTTTCTTTGAGACTGTGGTCCCAGCTCTCTTCAGGTCATTGACCAGGTCCTGCCGTGTAGTTCTGGGCTGATCCCTCACCTTCCTCATGATCATTGATGTCCCACGAGGTGAGATCTTGCATGGAGCCCCAGACCGAGGGTGACTGACCGTCATCTTGAACTTCTTCCATTTTCTAATAATTGTGCCTACAGTTGTTGCCTTCTCACCAAGCTGCTTGCCTATTGTCCTGTAGCCCAACCCTGTGCAGGTCTACAATTTTATCCCTGATGTCCTTACACAGCTCTCTGGTCTTGGCCAATGTGGAGAGGTTGGAGTCTGTTTGATTGAGTGTGTGGACAGGTGTCTTTTATACAGGTAACGAGTTCAAACAGGTGCAGTTAATACAGGTAATGAGTGGAGAACAGGAGGGCTTCTTAAAGAAAAACTAACAGGTCTGTGAGAGCCGGAATTCTTACTGGTTGGTAGGTGATCAAATACTTACAGTGCCTTGCGAAAGTATTCGGCCCCCTTGAACTTTGCGACCTTTTGCCACATTTCAGGCTTCAAACATAAAGATATAAAACTGTAATTTTTTTGTGAAGAATCAACAACAAGTGGGACACAATCATGAAGTGGAACGACATTTATTGGATATTTCAAACTTTTTTTAACAAATCAAAAACTGAAAAATTGGGCGTGCAAAATTATTCAGCCCCTTTACTTTCAGTGCAGCAAACTCTCTCCAGAAGTTCAGTGAGGATCTCTGAATGATCCAATGTTGACCTAAATGACTAATGATGATAAATACAATCCACCTGTGTGTAATCAAGTCTCCGTATAAATGCACCTGCACTGTGATAGTCTCAGAGGTCCGTTAAAAGCGCAGAGAGCATCATGAAGAACAAGGAACACACCAGGCAGGTCCGAGATACTGTTGTGAAGAAGTTTAAAGCCGGATTTGGATACAAAAAGATTTCCCAAGCTTTAAACATCCCAAGGAGCACTGTGCAAGCGATAATATTGAAATGGAAGGATTTAAGTTCAATTTTTCAGTTTTTGATTTGTTAAAAAAGTTTGAAATATCCAATAAATGTCGTTCCACTTCATGATTGTGTCCCACTTGTTGTTGATTCTTCACAAAAAAATACAGTTTTATATCTTTATGTTTGAAGCCTGAACAGAGCCCTGTGGCACCCCCTTCTGGACAGTATTAACAATGGTCCTAGAACAGAGCCCTGTGGTACCCCCTTCTGGACAGTATTAACAGTGGTCCTAGAACCCCCTTCTGGACAGTATTAACAGTGGAGAACAGAGCCATGTGGCACCCCTTCTGGACAGTATTAACAGTGGTCCTAGAACAGAGCCCTGTGGCACCCCCTTCTGGACAGTATTAACAGTGGTCCTAGAACAGAGACCATGTGGCACCCTGTGGCCCCCCTTCTGGACAGTATTAACAGTGGTCCTAGAACAGACCCCTGGCACCCCTTCTGGACAGTATTAACAGTGGTCCTAGAACAGAGCCCTGTGGCACCCCCTTCTGGACAGTATTAACAGTGGTCCTAGAACAGACCCCTGTGGCACCCCCTTCTGGACAGTATTAACAGTGGTCCTTAGAACAGAGCCCGGTGTCACCCCCTTCTGGACAGTATTAACAGTGGTCCTAGAACAGACCCCTGTGGCAGTGGTCCCCCTTCTGGACAGTATTAACAGTGGTCCTAGAACAGAGCCCTGTGGCACCCCTTCCAGTATTAACAGTGGTCCTAGAACAGACAGTGGTCCTAGAACAGACCCCTGTGGCACCCCCTTCTGGACAGTATTAACAGTGGTCCTAGAACAGACCCCTGTGGCACCCCCTTCTGGACAGTATTAACAGTGGTCCTAGAACAGAGCCCTGTGGCACCCCCTTCTGGACAGTTAACATATCACATGACTTGCATCAAACTGGACACACAGTTCTGTCTGCTCGGTAGCTTTTGAACCATGAGACTGACTTGATCAGATTATCTTATGTAGTCTTTTTAAGTCTTTGCAACGCGAATACAAAATCTTGTTATTGTGAAATAGTGATGTAGATAGCTAGCTAGTTATGTTTATTTTTTTATATTTGTAGCTACAGTGTGTGTTGAAAACATGTTTCCAATCTGCAATGAATTATTATTATTTTTTCATATTGTAACTTTGAATTGTCAACAAAAATAGAACAAATAAAATATATTTTTTATTTTGCCATCCCCTGACCCGGAAGGGGGTCATGATTCATATTACCAGAGAGAGGAAGAGGTGTAAACTGTAAATCTTTGACATGGCTTCCATTTGAGTCATTTAGCAGACACTCTAATCCAGAGAGTCATTTAGCAGACACTCTAATCCAGAGAGTCATTTAGCAGAGACACTCTAATCCAGAGAGTCATTTAGCAGACACTCTAATCCAGAGAGTCATTTAGCAGACACTCTAATCCAGAGAGTCATTTAGCAGACACTCTAATCCAGAGAGTCATTTAGCAGACACTCTAATCCAGAGAGTCATTTAGCAGACACTCTAATCCAGAGAGTCATTTAGCAGACACTCTAATCCAGAGAGTCATTTAGCAGACACTCTAATCCAGAGAGTCATTTAGCAGACACTCTAATCCAGAGAGTCATTTAGCAGACACTCTAATCCAGAGAGTCATTTAGCAGACACTCTAATCCAGAGAGTCATTTAGCAGACACTCTAATCCAGAGAGTCATTTAGCAGACACTCTAATCCAGAGAGTCATTTAGCAGACACTCTAATCCAGAGAGTCATTTAGCAGACACTCTAATCCAGAGAGTCATTTAGCAGACACTCTAATCCAGAGAGTCATTTAGCAGAGACACTCTAATCCAGAGAGTCATTTAGCAGACACTCTAATCCAGAGAGTCATTTAGCAGAGACACTCTAATCCAGAGAGTCATTTAGCAGACACTCTAATCCAGAGAGTCATTTAGCAGACACTCTAATCCAGAGAGTCATTTAGCAGACACTCTAATCCAGAGAGTCATTTAGCAGACACTCTAATCCAGAGAGTCATTTAGCAGACACTCTAATCCAGAGAGTCATTTAGCAGACACTCTAATCCAGAGAGTCATTTAGCAGACACTCTAATCCAGAGAGTCATTTAGCAGACACTCTAATCCAGAGAGTCATTTAGCAGACACTCTAATCCAGAGAGTCATTTAGCAGACACTCTAATCCAGAGAGTCATTTAGCAGACACTCTAATCCAGAGAGTCATTTAGCAGACACTCTAATCCAGAGAGTCATTTAGCAGACACTCTAATCCAGAGAGTCATTTAGCAGACACTCTAATCCAGAGAGTCATTTAGCAGACACTCTAATCCAGAGAGTCATTTAGCAGACACTCTAATCCAGAGAGTCATTTAGCAGACACTCTAATCCAGAGAGTCATTTAGCAGACACTCTAATCCAGAGAGTCATTTAGCAGACACTCTAATCCAGAGAGTCATTTAGCAGAGACACTCTAATCCAGAGAGTCATTTAGCAGACACTCTAATCCAGAGAGTCATTTAGCAGACACTCTAATCCAGAGAGTCATTTAGCAGACACTCTAATCCAGAGAGTCATTTAGCAGACACTCTAATCCAGAGAGTCATTTAGCAGACACTCTAAATCCAGAGAGTAATCCAGAGAGTCATTTAGCAGACACTCTAATCCAGAGAGTCATTTAGCAGAGACACTCTAATCCAGAGAGTCATTTAGCAGACACTCTAATCCAGAGAGTCATTTAGCAGACACTCTAATCCAGAGAGTCATTTTTAATCCAGACAGTCATTTAGCAGACACTCTAATCCAGAGAGTCATTTAGCAGACACTCTAATCCAGAGAGTCATTTAGCAGACACTCTAATCCAGAGAGTCATTTAGCAGACACTCTAATCCAGAGAGTCATTTAGCAGACACTCTAATCCAGAGAGTCATTTAGCAGACACTAATCCAGAGAGTCATTTAGCAGACACTCTAATCCAGAGAGTCATTTAGCAGACACTCTAATCCAGAGAGTCATTTAGCAGAGACACTCTAATCCAGAGAGTCATTTAGCAGACACTCTAATCCAGAGAGTCATTTAGCAGACACTCTAATCCAGAGAGTCATTTAGCAGAGACACTCTAATCCAGAGAGTCATTTAGCAGAGACACTCTAATCCAGAGAGTCATTTAGCAGACACTCTAATCCAGAGAGTCATTTAGCAGACACTCTAATCCAGAGAGTCATTTAGCAGACACTCTAATCCAGAGAGTCATTTAGACACTCTAATCCAGAGAGTCATTTAGCAGACTAATCCAGAGAGTCATTTCTAATCCAGAGAGTCATTTAGCAGAGACACTCTAATCCAGAGAGTCATTTAGCAGACACTCTAATCCAGAGAGTCATTTAGCAGACACTCTAATCCAGAGAGTCATTTAGCAGACACTCTAATCCAGAGAGTCATTTAGCAGAGACACTCTAATCCAGAGAGTCATTTAGCAGACACTCTAATCCAGAGAGTCATTTAGCAGACACTCTAATCCAGAGAGTCATTTAGCAGAGACACTCTAATCCAGAGAGTCATTTAGCAGAGACACTCTAATCCAGAGAGTCAGACACTCTAATCCAGAGTCATTTAGCAGACACTCTAATCCAGAGAGTCATTTAGCAGACACTCTAATCCAGAGAGTCATTTAGCAGACACTCTAATCCAGAGAGTCATTTAGCAGACACTCTAATCCAGAGTCAGACACTCTAATCCAGAGAGTCATTTAGCAGACACTCTAATCCAGAGAGTCATTTAGCAGACACTCTAATCCAGAGAGTCATTTAGCAGAGACACTCTAATCCAGAGAGTCATTTAGCAGACACTCTAATCCAGAGAGTCATTTAGCAGACACTCTAATCCAGAGAGTCATTTAGCAGAGACACTCTAAGATTTAGCAGAGACACTCTAATCCAGAGAGTCATTTAGCAGACACTCTAATCCAGAGAGTCATTTAGCAGACACTCTAATCCAGAGAGTCATTTAGCAGAGACACTCTAATCCAGAGAGTCATTTAGCAGACACTCTAATCCAGAGAGTCATTTAGCAGACACTCTAATCCAGAGAGTCATTTAGCAGAGACACTCTAATCCAGAGAGTCATTTAGCAGACACTCTAATCCAGAGAGTCATTTAGCAGACACTCTAATCCAGAGAGTCATTTAGCAGAGACACTCTAATCCAGAGAGTCATTTAGCAGACACTCTAATCCAGAGAGTCATTTAGCAGACACTCTAATCCAGAGAGTCATTTAGCAGAGACACTCTAATCCAGAGAGTCATTTAGCAGACACTCTAATCCATTTAGAGTCATTTCCAGCAGAGTCATTTAGCAGAGACACTCTAATCCAGAGAGTCATTTAGCAGACACACAGAGAGTCATTTCTAATCCAGAGAGTCATTTAGCAGACACTCTAATCCAGAGAGTCATAGTCAGACACTCTAATCCAGAGAGTCATTTAGCAGACACTCTAATCCAGAGAGTCATTTAGCAGAGACACTCTAATCCAGAGAGTCATTTAGCAGAGACACTCTAATCCAGAGAGTCATTTAGCAGACACTCTAATCCAGAGAGTCATTTAGCAGAGACACTCTAATCCAGAGAGTCATTTAGCAGAGACACTCTAATCCAGAGAGTCATTTAGCAGACACTCTAATCCAGAGTCATTTAGCAGACACATTTAATCCAGAGAGTCATTTAGCTACTCTAATCCAGAGAGTCATTTAGCAGACACTCTAATCCAGAGAGTCATTTAGCAGACACTCTAATCCAGAGAGTCATTTAGCAGACACTCTAATCCAGAGAGTCATTTAGCAGACACTCTAATCCAGAGAGTCATTTAGCAGAGACACTCTAATCCAGAGAGTCATTTAGCAGACACTCTAATCCAGAGAGTAACGTCAAAACAACAATAAAAATATTTTCAAAACGGTCAAACAAAGTGCCATTAAAAAAAAGTTTTTATTTATCCAGGCTGAGTGTCTTCTTGTTCGATGTGAGACGGAGGGCAGACAGTTGGACTCCTGCTGTGCTACGCTCCCACCAATACATCTCTTCGATACTGAGTGACAAGCAGAGAGGCCATACAGATCAAATATTAAAAGATGCTTTTGGTTGCAGAGTCTCAAGGAGAGGTTAACAGAGGAAGGGGGTGATGAAGGAGAAGGGATGGGGGATGGAGAGAGGAGAAGGGATGAGGATGAAGAGAGGAGAAGGAGAAGGGATGGGGGATGGAGAGAGGAGAAGGGATGGAGGATGGGGAGAAGGGATGGAGATGATCCAGGATGAAGAGGAGAAGAGGATGATGGGGCAGAGAGGAGACTCCTGGGGATGAAGGGATGATGAGAGGAGAAGGAGAGGAGAGAGAAAGGGAGAAGGGATGGGGATGAAGAGAGGAGGAAGGGAGAAGGGATGAGGGGATGGATGAAGAGAGGAGAAGGAGGGATGGGGGATGAAGAGGAGAAGGAGAAGGATGGAGAGGAGAAGGAGAAGGGATGGAGAGAGGAGAAGGAGAATGAGGATGAAGAAGAGAAGGAGAAGGAGAAGGGATGGAGAGAGGAGAAGGGGGGGATGGAGAGAGGAGAAGGGATGGGGATGAAGAGAGGAGAAGGGATGGGGATGAAGAGAGGAGGGAAGGGATGAAGAGAGGAGAAGGAGGGATGGAGAGAGGAGAAATGGGGATGAAGAGAGGAGAAGGAGAAGGGATGGGGAAGAGAGGAGAAGGAGAAGGGATGGGGGATGAGAGAGGAGAAGGAGAAGGGATGGGGATGAAGAGAGGAGAAGGAGAAGGGATGGGGGATGGAGAGAGGAGAAGGGATGGGGGATGGAGAGAGGAGAAGGGATGGGGGATGGAGAGAGGAGAAGGGATGGGGGATGGAGAGAGGAGAAGGGAGGGATGGGGGATGAAGAGAGGAGAAGGAGAAGGGATGGGGGATGGAGAGAGGAGAAGGGATGGGGGATGGAGAGAGAGAGGAGAAGGGATGGGGATGATGGGGGATGAAGAGATGGGGGAGAAGGAGAAGGGATGGGGATGGAGAGAGGAGAAGGAGAAAGGGATGGAGAGAGGAGAAGGGGGATGAAGAGAGGAGAAGGAGAATGGGGATGGGGGATGGGGGGAGAGAGGAGAAGGAGAATGGGGGATGGGGATGAAGAGAGGAGAAGGAGAGAAGGGATGAGAAGAGAGGATGGGGGAAGAGAGGAGAAGGGATGGGGGATGGGGATGAAGAGGAGAAGGAGAAGGGATGGGGATGGAGAAGGAGAAGGGATGGGGGATGGAGAGAGGAGAAGGGATGGGGATGGAGAGAGGAGAAGGGATGGGGATGAAGAGAGGAGAAGGAGAAGGGATGGGGATGAAGAGAGGAGAAGGAGAAGGGATGGGGGATGAAGAGAGGAGAAGGAGAAGGGATGGGGGATGGAGAGAGGAGAAGGGATGGGGATGAAGAGAGGAGAAGGGATGGGGATGGAGAGAGGAGAAGGGATGGGGGATGGAGAGAGGAGAAGGAGAAGGGATGGAGGATGAAGAGAGGAGAAGGGATGGAGGATGAAGAGAGGAGAAGGGATGGAGGATGAAGAGAGGAGAATGGGGGATGAAGAGAGGAGAAGGGATGAGGATGAAGAGAGGAGAAGGAGAAGGGATAGAGGATGAAGAGAGGCGAAGGGATGAGGATGAAGAGAGGAGAAGGAGAAGGGATGAGGATGAAGAGAGGAGAAGGGATGAGGATGAAGAGAGGAGAAGAGAGGAGAAGAGATGGGGATGAAGAGGGGAAGGAGAATTCAGACATCAGTCCACTCAGACAACCACTGCTGACACATCCTCCTCTGCTCCTCACTCTCCTCTCTCCCCCTCCACCTCTTCCTCCTCTCCTCCTGCTGCCTCCTCCTCTCCTCCCGCTGCCTCCTCCTCTCCTCCCGCTCTGTCCTCTCCTCCGCCGCCCTGTGCTCCAGCAGGGTCTCCACGACTCCCTCTACAGTCCGGAGGCAGCGCTGCGGGCGCCAGCGGGGGTCAGTGGGCGTGGTGAAGGGGTCGGGGGCGGCGGCCTGCAAGGGGAGTGGCTCCAGAGGGAGGTGTAGGAGGTGTGCGTGCAGCATCATGCGATAGGGGGCGCTGTCCTCTCCCAGGCTGTAGGTGTGGTCTCCTACGATGGGGTGCCCTAGCGCCTCACAGTGAACCCTCAGCTGGTGGGTACGACCTGACACACAACATCACAACAGTATTTTTGTTTACCTACAGTATTTTTGTTTACCTACCGAACACTATATAGGTCTATCTGTGAATGTGTTTACCCACCGAACACTATATAGGCCTATCTGTGAATGTGTTTACCTACCGAACACTATATAGGCCTATCTGTGAATGTGTTTACCTACCGAACACTATATAGGCCTATCTGTGAATGTGTTTACCTACCGAACACTATATAGGTCTATCTGTGAATGTGTTTACCTACCGAACACTATATAGGCCTATCTGTGAATGTGTTTACCTACCGAACACTATATAGGTCTATCTGTGAATGTGTTTGTACACTAGGCCTATCTGTGAATGAACACGAACATATAGGCCTATCTGTGAATGTGTTTACCTACCGAACACTATATAGGCCTATCTGTGAATGTGTTTACCTAACAAACACTATATAGGCCTATCTGTGAATGTGTTTACCTACCGAACACTATATAGGCCTATCTGTGAATGTGTTTACCACCGAACACTATATAGGTCTATCTGTGAATGTGTTTACCTAACAAACACTATATAGGCCTATCTGTGAATGTGTTTACCTACTATATAGGCCTATCTGTGAAACACTATATAGGCCTATCTGTGAATGTGTTTACCTACCGAACACTATATAGGCCTATCTGTGAATGTGTTTACCTACCGAACACTATATAGGCCTATCTGTGAATGTGTTTACCACCGAACACTATATAGGTCTATCTGTGAATGTGTTTACCTACCGAACACTATATAGGCCTATCTGTGAATGTGTTTACCTACCGAACACTATATAGGTCTATCTGTGAATGTGTTTACCTACCGAACACTATATAGGCCTATCTGTGAATGTGTTTACCTACCGAACACTATATAGGCCTATCTGTGAATGTGTTTACCTATGAACACTATATAGGCCTATCTGTGAATGTGTTTACCTATGAACACTATATAGGCCTATCTGTGAATGTGTTTACCTACCGAACACTATATAGGCCTATCTGTGAATGTGTTTACCGAACACTATATAGGCCTATCTGTGAATGTGTTTACCACGAACACTATATAGGTCTATCTGTGAATGTGTTTACCTGAGAACACTATATAGGCCTATCTGTGAATGTGTTTACCTACCGAACACTATATAGGCCTATCTGTGAATGTGTTTACCTGAACACTATATAGGCCTATCTGTGAATGTGTTTACCTACCGAACACTATATAGGCCTATCTGTGAATGTGTTTACCTACCGAACACTATATAGGCCTATCTGTGAATGTGTTTACCTACCGAACACTATATAGGCCTATCTGTGAATGTGTTTACCTACCGAACACTATATAGGTCTATCTGTGAATGTGTTTACCTGCAGAACACTATATAGGCCTATCTGTGAATGTGTTTACGAACACTATATGTGTGTGTGTGTCTATGTACCTGTGTGTGTGTGTGTGTCTATGTACCTGTGTGTGTGTGTGTGTGTGTGTGTGTCTATGTACCTGTGTGTGTGTGTGTGTGTGTGTGTCTATGTACCTGTGTGTCTATGTGTGTGTGTGTCTTTGTACCTGTGTGTGTGACAGTGTGAGTTCTCACAACCTGTGTGTGTGTGTGTGTGTGTGTGTGTGTGTGTGTGTGTGTGTGTAGTGTGTGTGTGTGTGTGTGTGTGTGTGTGAGTGTGTGTGTGTGTGTGTGTCACAATATGTGTGTGAGTTTGTGTGTGTGTGTATATGTGTGTGAGTTTGTGTGTGTGTGTATGTGTGTGTGTGTGTGTGTGTACCTGTGAGAGGCTGCAGCACCACCTTGGTAACAGGGTCTCCATCATAATCTCCGTACTCCAACACGGTGAGCAGAGACCGACAGGGCTTGGGGTTCTCACAACCTGTAGAGACAGGGCTTGGGGTTCTCACAACCGACAGGGCTTGGGGTTCTCACAACCTGCAGAGAGACTGACAGGGCTTGGGGTTCTCACAACCTGCAGAGAGACCGACAGGGCTTGGGGTTCTCACAACCTGTAGAGAGACCGACAGGGCTTGGGGTTCTCACAACCTGTAGAGAGACCGACAGGGCTTGGGGTTCTCACAACCTGCAGAGAGACTGACAGGGCTTGGGGTTCTCACAACCTGTAGAGAGACTGACAGGGCTTGGGGTTCTCACAACCTGCAGAGAGACCGACAGGGCTTGGGGTTCTCACAACCTGTAGAGAGACTGACAGGGCTTGGGGTTCTCACAACCTGTAGAGAGACTGACAGGGCTTGGGGTTCTCACAACCTGTAGAGAGACTGACAGGGCTTGGGGTTCTCACAACCTGCAGAGAGACTGACAGGGCTTGGGGTTCTCACAACCTGCAGAGAGACTGACAGGGCTTGGGGTTCTCACAACCTGTAGAGAGACTGACAGGGCTTGGGGTTCTCACAACCTGCAGAGAGACCGACAGGGCTTGGGGTTCTCACAACCTGCAGAGAGACCGACAGGGCTTGGGGTTCTCACAACCTGCAGAGAGACTGACAGGGTTTGGGGTTCTCACAACCTGCAGAGAGACCGACAGGGCTTGGGGTTCTCACAACCTGCAGAGAGACTGACAGGGCTTGGGGTTCTCACAACCTGCAGAGAGACCGACAGGGCTTGGGGTTCTCACAACCTGCAGAGAGACTGGCAATGAGACTGACAGGGCTTGGGGTTCTCACAACCTGCAGAGAGACTGACAGGGCTTGGGGTTCTCACAACCTGCAGAGAGACTGACAGGGCTTGGGGTTCTCACAACCTGCAGAGAGACCGACAGGGCTTGGGGTTCTCACAACCTGCAGAGAGACCGACAGGGCTTGGGGTTCTCACAACCTGTAGAGAGACCGACAGGGCTTGGGGTTCTCACAACCTGTAGAGAGACCGACAGGGCTTGGGGTTCTCACAACCTGTAGAGAGACCGACAGGGCTTGGGGTTCTCACAACCTGCAGAGAGACCGACAGGGCTTGGGGTTCTCACAACCTGCAGAGAGACAACCTGCAGAGAGACTGACAGGGCTTGGGGTTCTCACAACCTGCAGAGAGACTGAGACTGACAGGGCTTGGGGTTCTCACAACCTGCAGAGAGACCGACAGGGCTTGGGGTTCTCACAACCTGCAGAGAGACTGGCAATGAGACTGACAGGGCTTGGGGTTCTCACAACCTGCAGAGAGACTGACAGGGCTTGGGGTTCTCACAACCTGCAGAGAGACTGACAGGGCTTGGGGTTCTCACAACCTGCAGAGAGACCGACAGGGCTTGGGGTTCTCACAACCTGCAGAGAGACCGACAGGGCTTGGGGTTCTCACAACCTGCAGAGAGACCGACAGGGCTTGGGGTTCTCACAACCTGCAGAGAGACCGACAGGGCTTGGGGTTCTCACAACCTGCAGAGAGACCGACAGGGCTTGGGGTTCTCACAACCTGTAGAGAGACCGACAGGGCTTGGGGTTCTCACAACCTGCAGAGAGACTGACAGGGCTTGGGGTTCTCACAACCTGTAGAGAGACTGACAGGGCTTGGGGTTCTCACAACCTGCAGAGAGACTGACAGGGCTTGGGGTTCTCACAACCTGCAGAGAGACTGACAGGGCTTGGGGTTCTCACAACCTGCAGAGAGACTGACAGGGCTTGGGGTTCTCACAACCTGCAGAGAGACTGACAGGGCTTGGGGTTCTCACAACCTGCAGAGAGAGAGACAGGGCTTGGGGTTCTCACAACCTGCAGAGAGACTGACAGGGCTTGGGGTTCTCACAACCTGCAGAGAGACAATGACAGGGCTTGGGGTTCTCACAACCTGCAGAGAGACTGACAGGGCTTGGGGTTCTCACAACCTGCAGAGAGACTGACAGGGCTTGGGGTTCTCACAACCTGCAGAGAGACCGACAGGGCTTGGGGTTCTCACAACCTGTAGAGAGACCGACAGGGCTTGGGGTTCTCACAACCTGCAGAGAGACTGACAGGGCTTGGGGTTCTCACAACCTGCAGAGAGACTGACAGGGCTTGGGGTTCTCACAACCTGCAGAGACCGACAGGGCTTGGGGTTCTCACAACCTGCAGAGAGACTGACAGGGCTTGGGGTTCTCACAACCTGTAGAGAGACTCTCAATGAGACCGACAGGGCTTGGGGTTCTCACAACCTGCAGAGAGACTGACAGGGCTTGGGGTTCTCACAACCTGCAGAGAGACTGACAGGGCTTGGGGTTCTCACAACCTGTAGAGAGAGACTTGGGGTTCTCAATGAGACTGACAGGGCTTGGGGTTCTCACAACCTGCAGAGAGACTGACAGGGCTTGGGGTTCTCACAACCTGCAGAGAGACTGACAGGGCTTGGGGTTCTCACAACCTGCAGAGAGACTCTCAATGAGACTGACAGGGCTTGGGGTTCTCACAACCTGTAGAGAGACTGGCAGGGCTTGGGGTTCTCACAACCTGCAGAGAGACTCTCAACCTGAGACTGACAGGGCTTGGGGTTCTCACAACCTGCAGAGAGACCGACAGGGCTTGGGGTTCTCACAACCTGCAGAGAGACCGACAGGGCTTGGGGTTCTCACAACCTGCAGAGAGACTGACAGGGCTTGGGGTTCTCACAACCTGCAGAGAGACCGACAGGGCTTGGGGTTCTCACAACCTGCAGAGAGACTGACAGGGCTTGGGGTTCTCACAACCTGCAGAGAGACTGACAATGAGACCGACAGGGCTTGGGGTTCTCACAACCTGTAGAGAGACTAACAATGAGACTGACAGGGCTTGGGGTTCTCACAACCTGTAGAGAGACTGACAGGGCTTGGGGTTCTCACAACCTGTAGAGAGACTGACAGGGCTTGGGGTTCTCACAACCTGCAGAGAGACTGACAGGGCTTGGGGTTCTCACAACCTGCAGAGAGACTGACAGGGCTTGGGGTTCTCAAGAGACTGACAGGGCTTGGGGACAACCTGACTGACAGGGCTTGGGGTTCTCACAACCTGTAGAGAGACTGACAGGGCTTGGGGTTCTCACAACCTGTAGAGAGAGAGACTGACAGGGCTTGGGGTTCTCACAACCTGTAGAGAGACTCTCAATGAGACCGACAGGGCTTGGGGTTCTCACAACCTGCAGAGACTCTCAATGAGACCGACAGGGCTTGGGGTTCTCACAACCTGCAGAGAGACCGACAGGGCTTGGGGTTCTCACAACCTGCAGAGAGACCGACAGGGCTTGGGGTTCTCACAACCTGCAGAGAGTTCTCACAACCTGCAGAGAGACCGACAGGGCTTGGGGTTCTCACAACCTGCAGAGAGACTGACAGGGCTTGGGGTTCTCACAACCTGCAGAGAGACTGACAGGGCTTGGGGTTCTCACAACCTGCAGAGAGACTGACAGGGCTTGGGGTTCTCACAACCTGCAGAGAGACTGGCAATGAGACCGACAGGGCTTGGGGTTCTCACAACCTGCAGAGAGACTGACAGGGCTTGGGGTTCTCACAACCTGCAGAGAGACTCTCAATGAGACTGACAGGGCTTGGGGTTCTCACAACCTGCAGAGAGACTGACAGGGCTTGGGGTTCTCACAACCTGCAGAGAGACTGACAGGGCTTGGGGTTCTCACAACCTGCAGAGAGACTGACAGGGCTTGGGGTTCTCACAACCTGCAGACAGACTGGCAATGAGACTGACAGATCTAGAACTAACATTTCTATGTGAATTTGGTCGGTAACCTGCAGAGAGACTTGCTGTCAGTAAGAGTGACAGATCTAGAACTAACATTTCTATGTGAATTTGGTCGGTAAAGAGAGACTTGCTGTCAGTGACAGATCTAGAACTAACATTTCTACGTGCATTTGGTCGGTAGCCCAAAAGGTTACATACTGCAGCTTTAAAGAGAGTAACTTTCATGAAGAAAACGAATCCGTGGAAAACCAGACGTTTAAGTCTTCGTTGCAGTGAAACACGACAAACTCTGGTCTTCATTTTGACAGTTTGTTGGTCTTTCTGCGCTCCCATGGTGGATTGAACTGACGCTGTGGCAATAGATGTCATGAACTGGGCGCCGTACCTCTGTGAGCTAACCTCACCTCTGTGAGCTAACCGTACCACTACCACTGTGAGCTAACCGTACCTCTGTGAGCTAACCTCACCTCTGTGAGCTAACCTCACCTCTGTGAGCTAACCTCACCTCTGTGAGCTAGCCTCACCTCTGTGAGCTAACCTCACCTCTGTGAGCTAGCCTCACCTCTGTGAGCTAACCTCACCTCTGTGAGCTAACCTCACCTCTGTGAGCTAGCCTCACCTCTGTGAGCTAACCTCACCTCTGTGAGCTAGCCTTACCTCTACCACTGTGAGCTAACCGTACCTCTGTGAGCGAGCCTTACCACTACCACTGTGAGCTGACCGTACCTCTGTGAGCTAACCTCACCTCTGTGAGCTAACCTCACCTCTGTGGAAAACCAGACTGTGAGCTAGCCTCACCTCTGTGAGCTAACCTCACCTCTGTGAGCTAGCCTCACCTCTGTGAGCTAACCGTACCTCTGTGAGCTAGCCTTACCACTACCGCTGTGAGCTAACCGTACCTCTGTGAGCTAACCTCACCTCTGTGAGCTAGCCTCACCTCTGTGAGCTAACCTCACCTCTGTGAGCTAACCTCACCTCTGTGAGCTAACCTCACCTCTGTGAGCTAACCTCACCTCTGTGAGCTAGCCTCACCTCTGTGAGCTAACCTCACCTCTGTGAGCTAGCCTTACCACTACCACTGTGAGCTAACCGTACCTCTGTGAGCCTTACCTCACCTCTGTGAGAGCCAACCTACCTCTGTGAGCGAGCCTTACCACTACCACTGTGAGCTGACCGTACCTCTGTGAGCTAACCTCACCTCTGTGAGCTAACCTCACCTCTGTGAGCTAGCCTCACCTCTGTGAGCTAACCTCACCTCTGTGAGCTAGCCTCACCTCTGTGAGCTAGCCTCACCTCTGTGAGCTAACCGTACCTCTGTGAGCTAGCCTTACCACTACCGCTGTGAGCTAACCGTACCTCTGTGAGCTAACCTCACCTCTGTGAGCTAGCCTTACTACTACCTCTGTGAGCTAACCTAACCTCTGTGAGCTAACCTAACCTCTGTGAGCTAACCTCACCTCTGTGAGTTAACCTCACCTCTGTGAGTTAACCTCACCTCTGTGAGCTAACCTGACCTCTGTGAGCTAACGCTAACCTCACCTCTGTGAGCTAACCTCACCTCTGTGAGCTAGCCTTACCACTACCACTGTGAGCTAACCGTACCTCTGTGAGCTAACCTCACCTCTGTGAGCTAGCCTTACCACTACCACGGTGAGCTAACCGTACCTCTGTGAGCTAACCTCACCTCTGTGAGCTAGCCTTACCACTACCACGGTGAGCTAACCGTACCTCTGTGAGCTAACCTCACCTCTGTGAGCTAACCTCACCTCTGTGAGTTAGCCTTACCACTACCACTGTGAGCTAACCGTACCTCAGTGAGCTAACCGTACCTCTGTGAGCTAACCGTACCTCTGTGAGCTAACCGTACCTCTGTGAGCTAGCCTTACCACTACCACTGTGAGCTAACCGTAGCTCTGTGAGCTAGCCTTACCACTACCACTGTGAGCTAACCGTACCTCTGTGAGCTAACCTTTCCTCTGTGAGCTAACCGTACCTCTACCTCTGTGAGCTAACCTTTCCTCTGTGAGCTAACCTTACCTCTACCACTGTGAGCTAACCGTAGCTCTGAGAGCTAGCCTTACCACTACCACTGTGAGCTAACCGTACCACTGTGAGCTAACCTCACCTCTGTGAGCTAACCTTTCCTCTGTGAGCTAACCGTACCACTGTGAGCTAACCTCACCTCTGTGAGCTAACCTTTCCTCTGTGAGCTAACCGTACCTCTGTGAGCTAACCTTTCCTCTGTGAGCTAACCTTACCTCTACCACTGTGAGCTAACCGTACCACTACCACTGTGAGCTAACCGTACCTCTACCTCTGTGAGCTAACCTTTCCTCTGTGAGCTAACCTTACCTCTACCACTGTGAGCTAACCGTACCACTGTGAGCTAACCTCACCTCTGTGAGCTAGCCTTACCACTACCACTGTGAGCTAACCGTACCTCTGTGAGCTAACCTTTCCTCTGTGAGCTAACCTTACCTCTACCACTGTGAGCTAACCTTACCTCTACCACTGTGAGCTAACCGTACCTCTGTGAGCAAACTGTACCTCTGTGAGCCATGTTATTACCTGGTACTTCCTGTATATAGCCATGTTATTACCTCCCTGTATATAGCCATGTTATTACCTGGTACTCCCTGTATATACCATGTTATTACCTCCCTGTATATAGCCATGTTATTACCTCCCTGTATATAACCATGTTATTACCTGGTACTCCCTGTATATAGCCATGTTATTACCTGGTACTCCCTGTATATAACCATGTTATTACCTCCCTGTATATAACCATGTTATTACCTGGTACTCCCTGTATATAGCCATGTTATTACCTGGTACTTCCTGTATATAGCCATGTTATTACCTGGTACTCCTGTATATAGCCATGTTATTACCTGGTACTCCTGTATATAACCATGTTATTACCTGGTACTCCTGTATATAACCATGTTATTACCTGGTACTCCCTGTATATAGCCATGTTATTACCTGGTACTTCCTGTATATAACCATGTTATTACCTGGTACTCCTGTATATAGCCATGTTATTACCTGGTACTCCTGTATATAGCTATGTTATTACCTGGTACTCCTGTATATAACCATGTTATTACCTGGTACCTCCTGTATATAACCATGTTATTACCTGGTACTCCCTGTATATAACCATGTTATTACCTCCTGTATATAGCCATGTTATTACCTGGTACTCCTGTATATAGCCATGTTATTACCTGGTACTCCTGTATATAGCCATGTTATTACCTGGTACTCCTGTATATAACCATGTTATTACCTACTTCCTGTATATAACCATGTTATTACCTGGTACTCCCTGTATATAACCATGTTATTACCTCCCTGTATATAGCCATGTTATTACCTCCCTGTATATAGCCATGTTATTACCTGGTACTTCCTGTATATAGCCATGTTATTACCTGGTACTTCCTGTATATAGCCATGTTATTACCTGGTACTTCCTGTATATAGCCATGTTATTACCTCCCTGTATATAGTCATGTTATTACCTGGTACTCCCTGTATATAGCCATGTTATTACCTCCTGTATATAGCCATGTTATTACCTGGTACTTCCTGTATATAGCCATGTTATTACCTGGTACTCCCTGTATATAGCCATGTTATTACCTCCCTGTATATAGTCATGTTATTACCTGGTACTCCCTGTATATAGCCATGTTATTACCTCCCTGTATATAGTCATGTTATTACCTGGTACTCCCTGTATATAGCCATGTTATTACCTGGTACTTCCTGTATATAGCCATGTTATTACCTCCTGTATATAGTCATGTTATTACCTGGTACTCCTGTATATAGCCATGTTATTACCTGGTACTCCTGTATATAGCCATGTTATTACCTACTTCCTGTATATAGCCATGTTATTACCTCCTGTATATAGTCATGTTATTACCTGGTACTTCCTGTATATAGCCATGTTATTACCTGGTACTCCTGTATATAGCCATGTTATTACCTCCTGTATATAGCCATGTTATTACCTGGTACTTCCTGTATATAGCCATGTTATTACCTGGTACTCCTGTATATAGCCATGTTATTACCTCCTGTATACTCTCCTGTATATAGCCATGTTATTACCTGGTACTTCCTGTATATAGCCATGTTATTACCTGGTACTTCCTGTATATAACCATGTTATTACCTGGTACTTCCTGTATATAGCCATGTTATTACCTGGTACTCCCTGTATATAGCCATGTTATTACCTCCCTGTATATAGCCATGTTATTACCTGGTACTCCCTGTATATAGCCATGTTATTACCTGGTACTCCTGTATATAGCCATGTTATTACCTCCCTGTATATAGCCATGTTATTACCTGGTACTTCCTGTATATAGCCATGTTATTACCTTCCTGTATATAGCCATGTTATTACCTCCCTGTATATAGCCATGTTATTACCTGGTACTCCCTGTATATAACCATGTTATTACCTGGTACTCTCTGTATATAACCATGTTATTACCTGGTACTCCCTGTATATAGCCATGTTATTACCTCCCTGTATATAGCCATGTTATTACCTGGTACTCCCTGTATATAGCCATGTTATTACCTGGTACTCCCTGTATATAGCCATGTTATTACCTGGTACTCCCTGTATATAGTCATGTTATTACCTGGTACTTCCTGTATATAGCCATGTTATTACATGGTACTCCCTGTATATAGCCATGTTATTACCTCCCTGTATATAGCCATGTTATTACCTGGTACTCCCTGTATATAGCCATGCTATTACCTGGTACTCCCTGTATATAGCCATGTTATTACCTGGTACTTCCTGTATATAGCCATGTTATTACCTGGTACTTCCTGTATATAGCCATGTTATTACCTTCCTGTATATAGCCATGTTATTACCTGGTACTTCCTGTATATAACCATGTTATTACCTGGTACTCCCTGTATATAACCATGTTATTACCTGGTACTACCTGTATATAGCCATGTTATTACCTGGTACTTCCTGTATATAGTCATGTTATTACCTGGTACTTCCTGTATATAACCATGTTATTACCTGGTACTTCCTGTATATAACCATGTTATTACCTGCTACTCCCTGTATATAGCCATGTTATTACCTCCCTGTATATAACCATGTTATTACCTGGTACTTCCTG
>NW_027039753.1:62500-65000 GCF_034236695.1 Oncorhynchus nerka | reverse complement strand
TGTGTGTGTGTGTGTGTGTGTGTGTGTGTGTGTGGTGTGTGTGTGTGTGTGTGTGTGTGTGTGTGTGTGTGTGTGTGTGTGGTGTGTGTGTGTGTGTGTGTGTGTGTGTGTGTGTGTGTGTGGTGTGTGTGTGTGTGTGTGTGTGTGTGTGTGTGTGTATGTGTGTGTGTGTGTGTGTGTGTGTGTGTGTGTGTGTGTGTGTGTGTGTGTGTGTGTGTGTGTGTGTGTGTGTGTGTGTGTGTGTGTGTGTGTGTGTGTGTGTGTGTGTGTGTGTGTGTGTGTGTGTGTGTGTGTGTGTGTGTGGTGTGTGTGTGTGTGTGTGTGTGTGTGTGTGTGTGTGTGTGTGTGTGTGTGTGTGTGTGTGTGTGTGTGTGTGTGGTGTGTGTGTGTGTGTGTGTGTGTGGTGTGTGTGGTGTGTGTGTGTGTGTGTGTGTGTGTGGTGTGTGTGTGTGTGTGTGGTGTGTGTGTGTGTGTGTGTGTGTGTGTGTGTGTGTGTGTGTGTGTGTGTGTGTGTGTGTGTGTGTGTGTGTGTGTGTGTGTGTGTGTGTGTGTGTGTGTGTGTGTGTGTGTGTGTGGTGTGTGTGTGTGTGTGTGTGTGTGTGTGTGTGTGTGTGTGTGTGTGTGTGTGTGTGTGTGTGTGTGTGTGTGTGTGTGTGTGTGTGTGTGTGTGTGTGTGTGTGTGTGTGTGTGTGTGTGTGTGTGTGTGTGTGTGTGTGTGTGTGTGTGTGTGTGTGTGTGTGTGTGTGTGTGTGTGTGTGTGTGTGTGTGTGTGTGTGTGTGTGTGTGTGTGTGTGTGTGTGTGTGTGTGTGTGTGTGTGTGTGTGTGTGTGTGTGTGTGTGTGTGTGTGTGTGTGTGTGGTGTGTGTGTGTGTGTGTGTGTGTGTGTGTGTGTGTGTGTGTGTGTGTGGTGTGTGTGTGTGTGTGTGTGTGGTGTGTGTGTGTGTGTGGTGTGTGTGTGTGTGTGTGTGTGTGTGTGTGTGTGTGTGTGTGTGTGGTGTGTGTGGTGTGTGTGTGTGTGGTGTGTGTGTGTGTGTGTGGTGTGTGTGTGTGTGTGTGTGTGTGTGTGTGTGTGTGGTGTGTGTGTGTGTGTGTGTGTGTGTGTGTGTGTGTGTGTGTGTGTGTGTGTGTGTGTGTGTGTGTGTGTGTGTGTGTGTGTGTGGTGTGTGTGTGTGTGTGTGTGTGTGTGGTGTGTGTGTGTGTGTGTGTGTGTGTGTGTGTGTGTGTGTGTGTGTGTGTGTGTGTGTGTGTGTGTGTGTGTGTGTGTGTGTGTGTGTGTGTGTGTGTGTGTGTGTGGTGTGTGTGTGGTGTGTGTGTGTGTGTGTGTGTGTGTGGTGTGTGTGTGTGTGTGTGTGTGTGTGTGTGTGTGTGGTGTGTGTGTGTGTGTGTGTGTGTGTGTGTGTGTGTGTGTGTGTGTGTGTGTGTGTGGTGTGTGTGTGTGTGTGTGTGTGTGTGTGTGTGTGTGTGTGTGGTGTGTGTGTGTGTGTGTGTGTGTGTGTGTGTGTGTGTGTGTGTGGTGTGTGTGTGTGTGTGTGTGTGGTGTGTGGTGTGTGTGTGTGTGTGTGTGTGTGTGTGTGTGTGTGTGTGTGTGTGTGTGTGTGTGTGTGTGTGTGTGTGTGTGTGTGTGTGTGTGTGTGTGTGTGTGTGTGTGTGTGTGTGTGTGGTGTGTGTGTGTGTGTGTGTGTGTGTGTGTGTGTGTGTGTGTGTGTGTGTGTGTGTGTGTGTGTGTGTGTGTGTGTGTGTGTGTGTGTGTGTGTGTGTGTGTGTGTGTGTGTGTGTGTGTGTGTGTGTGTGTGTGTGTGTGTGTGGTGTGTGTGTGTGTGTGTGTGTGTGTGTGTGTGTGTGTGTGTGTGTGTGTGTGTGTGTGTGTGTGTGTGTGTGTGTGTGTGTGTGTGTGTGTGTGTGTGTGTGTGTGTGTGGTGTGTGTGTGGTGTGGTGGTGTGTTGGTGTGTGTGGTGTGGTGGTGTGGTGGTGGTGTGGTGGTGGGTGTGGTGGTGTGGTGGTGGTGTGGTGAGTGTGTGTGTGTGGTGTGGTGGTGTGGTGGTGTGTGTGTGGTGTGGTGGTGGTGTGTGGTGGTGTGGTGGTGTGGTGGTGTGTGTGTGGTGTGGTGGTGTGTGGTGTGGTGGTGGTGTGGTGTGGTGATGTGTGGTGGTGTGGTGTGGTGGTGTGTGGTGGTGTGGTGTGGTGGTGTGGTGGTGTGTGGTGTGGTGGTGGTGGTGTGGTGTGTGTGGTGGTGTGGTGATGTGTGGTGGTGTGTGGTGGTGGTGGTGTGGTGTGGTGGTGTGGTGTGTGGTGGTGGTGTGGTGGGTGGTGGTGGTGTGTGAGTGTGTGTGGTGGTGGTGTGGTGGTGTGGTGGTGTGTGGTGGTGGTGGTGTGGTGGTGGTGTGGTGTGTGGTGGTGGTGTGGTGGTGTGGTGGTGTGTGTGTGGTGTTGTGGTGGTGTGGTGTGGTGGTGTGTGTGTGGTGTGGTGGTGTGGTGGTGTGTGTGTGGTGTGGTGGTGTGG
>NW_027039753.1:0-55000 GCF_034236695.1 Oncorhynchus nerka | reverse complement strand
CTGTCTCTGGACCGTGTGTTTCTCTTACCTGAATCCATAGTACGTCCCAGGGTCGGCCAGCTCAGCGTGAGTCCCAGCTCTGGACCGTGTTCTGGACCGTGTGTTTCTCTTACCTGAATCCATAGTACGTCCCAGGGTCGCCAGCTCAGCCCCAGCTGTCTCTGGACGTGTGTTTCTCTTACCTGAATCCATAGATGTCCCAGGGTCCAGCTCATGGGAAGCGGAGTCCCAGCTGTTTC
Source organism: Oncorhynchus nerka (assembly GCF_034236695.1). Lineage (NCBI taxonomy): Eukaryota > Metazoa > Chordata > Actinopteri > Salmoniformes > Salmonidae > Oncorhynchus > Oncorhynchus nerka. Next base: position 54,761 of record NW_027039753.1, on the reverse strand, counting down.
TGGACAGTGTGTTTCTCGTACCACATCTTGCTGTCGATGCGGATGTCCCAGTGCTTATCCACTATGATGTAGTCACAGCTCTGATACAGAACCTTCAGACTGTCAACACTGGCGGGTTCCACACCTCTGGACGGTTCCACACCTCTGGACGGTTCCACACACCCAGGTTCCATACTGCCGGGTTCCATACTGGCAGGTTCCACACTGCCAGGTTCCACACTTCCCGGTTCCATACTGCCGGGTTCCATACTGCCTGGTTCCATACTGGCAGGTTCCACTGCCAGGTTCCATACTGCCAGGTTCCATACTCCCCGGTTCCACACCGCCAGGTTCCATACTGCCTGGTTCCATACTGCTAGGTTCCATACTCCCCGGTTCCACACCGCCAGGTTCCATACTGCCAGGTTCCATACTGCCAGGTTCCACACCGCCAGGTTCCATACTGCCAGGTTCCACACCGCCAGGTTCCATACTGCCAGGTTCCATACTGCCAGGTTCCATACTGCCAGGTTCCATACTGCCAGGTTCCATACCGCCAGGTTCCATACCGCCAGGTTCCATACTGCCAGGTTCCATACCCACCACTCAGCTCAGCCTGACCTGCTGAAACACGAGGGACTGATGATATACGCTTCCTCAAAAGTCCGAATTAAAACTAAAGAAATCTGTGATTCATTTTGACGTTTATTGCCAAAGAGAGATTAGTCGCGCAATCTTACATCTAAGTTGTTTGGTGCACGGGTCCTTTCTCGTTGAATGACAGACTTTATTGAAGAATCTCTACTGTTGACCAAACAATTCAATTCAATTTCAATTCAAGGGGCTTTATTGTCAATGGGAAACATGTGTTTAAAATAGATAATAAACAAAAGTGAAATAAAACAATAAAAATGAACAGTGAACATTACACTCACAGAAGTTCCAAAATAATAAAGACATTAGACAAATGTCACATATTATATATATACAGTGTTGTAAAGATGTACAAATGGTTAAAGTACAAAAGGGAAAATAAATAAACAAATGGCCTGATTGTTTAATTTAACTAGGCAAGTCAACTTCTTATTTACAATGCCGGCCTACTCCGGCTGACGCTCAGCCAATTGTGCGCCGCCCTACAGGACTCCCAATCACGGTCAGATGTGATTCAGCCTGGATTCGAACCAGGGACTGTAGCGACGCCTCTAGCACTGAAAAGCGGTGCCTTAGACAAACTCCGCCACTCGAGAGCCCTGATGACGTTATAAATGAATTAAATAATCACCGACGACGGGGAGTAAAGTACACTTCGGCTCGCCTCGAGAGAAAAATGTCGTGTGCCCCAACAGCCGGAGGAAAAAAAAAACGCCTCACCGGAGTCCAAAAAACAAACAAAAAACGTAACATAACGTGGTAATAATATATGCATGTAACGTTCCGATCTGTTTAGGCTGGGAAACATCAGGACGACTTAACTGCGCATCACATCCCTGTCTGTCTGTTGTACACAGATATATGAGTTGCACTGTTTTACTAGATACAATACCTAATTAAAGAATATATAATTTATAATTATAATTTATAATTTATATTATACAATGGACAGGCAGTGGTACGATGTAACAAACATTCATTAGCCTGCTAACGTTAAGTAACGATAGCTGACGTTATCTAAGTTAGCAAGCTATCTACCTAGCTAAATCAGATTTAGTTTTACAGTCAGTGTCGTTTTTTTTCGGTACGTTCGATTGTTATCTAGCGAGTTAGTACGATTGATTTGAAAAGTAGTTTAATGGTGTTATATACCTGTTTATTATTAAGTCTCTCCAGTAGACCCACATGTACATTACAGAGACAAGAAACAAACCAAAAACACGGAAGCTGTGACAACGTCATAGTGACGGAGAAGCACTTAACAACCAATCGCAGCCCAGACGTTGAAAGATTATACGTTGCCTACAAATTCAAATTTTCCTTGTTCCGAAAGAAACAGTGTTTTTACTGACGCTACTAGATACTACTAACGTTAAAGACATTTTCATGTTTTCACAATGAGAAAAATCTGTTTTACACACATCCATGTGCTTTTTTTTGGGGGGGGGGAACAAAGGCAAATTAGGTCCTTACAAGTATTTTTTATTTGAACTTTTATTTAACAAGTCAGTTTAATAGGAACATATTCTAATTTACAATGACGACATACACCGGGCCAAACCAGGAGGACGATTGGGCCATTTTATGCGCCGCACTATGGGACTCTCAATCACGGCTGGTTGTGATATAGCCTGCTATCGAACCAGTGTGTCTGTAGTGACGCCTCCAGCACTGAGATGCAGTGTCTTTAGACCGCTGCTCCACTCGTAATTGACAGTGTTTCGTAACCGTGGATTCGATCCCATCTCGCATCAAGAAGTCGGATTATACAGTGATACCTTACCGCCGTGATATAGACATCAAGAAGTCGGATTATACATTGATACCTTACCGCCGTGATATAGACATCAAGAAGTCGGATTATACATTGATACCTTACCGCCGTGATATAGACATCGAGAAGTCGGATTATACAGTGATACCTTACCGCCGTGATATAGACATCAAGAAGTCGGATTATACAGTGATACCTTACCGCCGTGATATAGACATCAAGAAGTCGGATTATACAGTGATACCTTACCGCCGTGATATAGACATCAAGAAGTCGGATTATACAGTGATACCTTACCGCCGTGATATAGACATCGAGAAGTCGGATTATACAGTGATACCTTACCGCCGTGATATAGACATCAAGAAGTCGGATTATACAGTGAAAATGCATATTGTGCAAGGTGCATCACAGGAGGTTGGTGACACCTTGATTGGGGAGGACGGTCTGGTTGTAATGGCTGGAGCAGAATCAGGGGAACGGTATCAACGATGTTGTCCGTGTGTTTGGTGCCGTTCCATTCGCAACCCTGGTCACAGACATTAACGATGAGCCGTCCTCCCCTCATCAGAGGTACACTGAGGCCTCCACCAAACCCTGGTCACAGTCATTAACGATGAGCCGTCCTCCCCTCATCAGAGCCCCACTGAGGTACACTGAGACCTCCACCAAACCCTGGTCACAGTCATTAACGATGAGCCGTCCTCCCCTCATCAGAGGTACACTGAGGCCTCCACCAAACCCTGGTCAGCCATTAACGATGAGCCGTCCTCCCCTCATCAGAGCCCCACTGAGGCACACTGAGGCCTCCACCAAACCCTGGTCACAGACCGTTAACGATGAGCCGTCCTCCCCTCATCAGAGCACTGAAGTCGGATTATACACTGAGACCTCCACCAAACCCTGGTCACAGCCATTAACGATGAGCCGTCCTCCCCCTCATCAGAGACACAAAACTGATTATACACTGAGGCCTCCACCAAACCCTGGTCACAGTCATTAACGATGAGCCGTCCTCCCCTCATCAGAGCCACTGAGGTACACTGAGGCCTCCACCAAACCCTGGTCACAGCCGTTAACGATGAGCCGTCCTCATCCCTCATCAGTCACAGTACACTCAGCCCCACTGATGCCTCCACCAAACCCTGGTCACAGCCATTAACGACAAGCCGTCCTCCCCTCATCAGAGCCCCACTGAGGCCTCCACCAAACCCTGGTCACAGCCGTTAACGATGAGCCGTCCTCCCCTCATCAGAGCCCCACTGAGGCCTCCACCAAACCCTGGTCACAGCCGTTAACGATGAGCCGTCCTCCCCTCATCAGCGCCCCACTGGGGTACACTGAGGCCTCCACCAAACCCTGGTCACAGCCGTTAACGATGAGCCGTCCTCCCCTCATCAGAGCCCCACTGAGGCCTCCACCAAACCCTGGTCACAGCCGTTAACGATGAGCCGTCCTCCCCTCATCAGAGCCCCACTGAGGTACACTGAGGCCTCCACCAAACCCTGGTCACAGCCGTTAACGATGAGCCGTCCTCCCCTCATCAGAGCCCCACTGAGGCCTCCACCAAACCCTGGTCACAGCCATTAACGATGAGCCGTCCTCCCCTCATCAGAGCCCCACTGAGGCCTCCACCAAACCCTGGTCACAGCCATTAACGATGAGCCGTCCTCCCCTCATCAGAGCCCCACTGAGGCCTCCACCAAACCCTGGTCACAGCCATTAACGATGAGCCGTCCTCCCCTCATCAGAGGCACTGAGGTACACTGAGGCCTCCACCAAACCCTGGTCACAGCCATTAACGACGAGCCGTCCTCCCCTCATCAGAGGCCACTGGGGTACACTGAGGCCTCCACCAAACCCTGGTCACAGCCATTAACGATGAGCTGTCCTCCCCTCATCAGAGCCCCACTGAGGTACACTGAGGCCTCCACCAAACCCTGGTCACAGCCGTTAACGATGAGCCGTCCTCCCCTCATCAGAGCCCCACTGAGGTACACTGAGGCCTCCACCAAACCCTGGTCACAGTTAACGATGAGCCGTCCCCCTCATCAGAGCCCCACTGAGGCCTCCACCAAACCCTGGTCACAGGTTTAACGATGAGCCGTCCTCCCTCATCAGAGCCCCACTGAGGCCTCCACCAAACCCTGGTCACAGCCACATTCAATGATGTCCTCCTCATCAGAGCCCCACTGAGCCTACACTGAGGGCCTCCACCAAACCCTGGTCACAGTTTTTAAACGATGAGCCGTCCTCCTCATCAGAATGATTACACTGAGGCCTCCACCAAACCCTGGTACAGCCGTTAACGATGAGCGTCCTCTCCTCATCAGAGCCCCACTGATAAATGAGGCCTCCACCAAACCCTGGTCACATTACGTCCAGCTGTCCTTTCATCATCACTGAGGTACCACTGAGGCCTCCACCAAACCCTGGTCACAGCCATTACCATCTTGGAATGAGCCAATTTGACATCCCATCTTCAGAATAAACACAATTTGATCATTCCACCAAACCCTGGTCACATTACCATCTTGGAATAAACACAATTTCCCCTCATTAGCCCCATCTTGGAATAAACACAATTTGACATCATTACCATCTTGGAATAAACACATTTGACATCATTACCATCTTGGAATAAGCCAATTTGACATCATTACCATCTTGGAATAAACACGTTAACGATGAGCTGTCCTACCATCTCAGAATAAACACAATTTGAGGCCTCCACCAAATCCTGGAATAAACAGCAATTTGACTTCCTCCATCTTGGAATCAAACAAAACTGAGGCATCATTACCAAACCTTGGAATCACAGCAATTTGAGCTTCCTCCCCTCATCTTGGAATAAACACAATTTGACATCATTACCAAACCCTGGAATAAACACAATTTGACTTCATGAGCCATCTCCCCTCATAAGCCCCATTTGACTTCATTACCATCTTGGAATAAACCCTGGTGACATCATTACCATCTTGGAATAAGCACGTCCTCCTTCATTACCATCTTGGAATAAACACTGATTTGCCTCCACCAACCCCTGGTAAACAGCAATTTGAGCCGTCCTACCATCATTGGAATAAACACACTTTGACCTCCACCAAACCCTGGAATCACAGCCATTAATTTGACTTCATTCCCATCATCAGAGCCCCACTTTGACTTCATTACCATCTTGGAATAAACACAATTTGACATCATTACCATCTTGGAATAAGCCACAACTGAGGGCCTCACCAAACCCTGGAATAAACACAATTTGACATCATTACCATCTCCCCTCATCAAGCCCCACTTTGAGGCCTCCACCAAACCATCACAGGAATAAGCACCTCCCCTCATCATTACCATCTTGGAATAAACACTTTGACTTCCACCAAATCCTGGAATAAACACAATTTGACATCATTACCATCTTGGAATCAAACACACTGAGGCCTCCACCAAACCTTGGAATAAACACAATTTGACATCATGAGCCATCTCCCTGGAATAAACACACTTTGACCTCATTACCAAATCTTGGAATAAACACAATTTTTTTTCATTACCATCTTGGAATCAAACACAAGGTCTTGACTTCCACCAAATCTTGGACATAAACACAATTTGACTTCATTACCATCTTGGAATAAACACAATTTGACATCATTACCACAAATCTTGGAATAAACCCTTTATGTATTTGACATCATTACCATCTTCATTACCATCTTGGAATAAACACAATTTGACTTCATTACCATCTTGGAATAAACACAATTTGACTTCATTACCATCTTGGAATAAACACAATTTGACTTCATTACCATCTTGGAATAAACACAATTTGACTTCATTACCATCTTGGAATAAACACAATTTGACTTCATTACCATCTTGGAATAAACACAATTTGACATCATTACCATCTTGGAATAAACACAATTTGACATCATTACCATCTTGGAATAAACACAATTTGACATCATTACCATCTTGGAATAAACACAATTTGACATCATTACCATCTTGGAATAAACACAATTTGACATCATTACCATCTTGGAATAAACACAATTTGACATCATTACCATCTTGGAATAAACACAATTTGACATCATTACCATCTTGGAATAAACACAATTTGACATCATTACCATCTTGGAATAAACACAATTTGACTTCATTACCATCTTGGAATAAACACAATTTGACATCATTACCATCTTGGAATAAACATTTGACATCATTACCATGACATTTGACATCATTACCATCTTGGAATAAACACAATTTGACATCATTACCATCTTGGAATAAACACAATTTGACATCATTACCATCTTGGAATAAACACAATTTGACTTCATTACCATCTTGGAATAAACACAATTTGACTTCATTACCATCTTGGAATAAACACAATTTGACATCATTACCATCTTGGAATAAACACAATTTGACATCATTACCATCTTGGAATAAACACAATTTGACATCATTACCATCTTGGAATAAACACAATTTGACATCATTACCATCTTGAATAAATAAACACATTACCATCTTGAATAAACACAATTTGACATCATTACCATCTTGGAATAAACACAATTTGACATCATTACCATCTTGGAATAAACACAATTTGACATCATTACCATCTTGGAATAAACACAATTTGACTTCATTACCATCTTGGAATAAACACAATTTGACATCATTACCATCTTGGAATAAACACAATTTGACTTCATTACCATCTTGGAATAAACACAATTTGACTTCATTACCATCTTGGAATAAACACAATTTGACTTCATTACCATCTTGGAATAAACACAATTTGACATCATTACCATCTTGGAATAAACACAATTTGACATCATTACCATCTTGGAATAAACACAATTTGACATCATTACCATCTTGGAATAAACACAATTTGACATCATTACCATCTTGGAATAAACACAATTTGACTTCATTACCATCTTGGAATAAACACAATTTGACTTCATTACCATCTTGGAATAAACACAATTTGACTTCATTACCATCTTGGAATAAACACAATTTGACTTCATTACCATCTTGGAATAAACACAATTTGACTTCATTACCATCTTGGAATAAACACAATTTGACATCATTACCATCTTGGAATAAACACAATTTGACTTCATTACCATCTTGGAATAAACACAATTTGACTTCATTACCATCTTGGAATAAACACAATTTGACTTCATTACCATCTTGGAATAAACACAATTTGACATCATTACCATCTTGGAATAAACACAATTTGACATCATTACCATCTTGGAATAAACACAATTTGACTTCATTACCATCTTGGAATAAACACAATTTGACTTCATTACCATCTTGGAATAAACACAATTTGACTTCATTACCATCTTGGAATAAACACAATTTGACTTCATTACCATCTTGGAATAAACACAATTTGACTTCATTACCATCTTGGAATAAACACAATTTGACTTCATTGTTTGTTACTTTTTTTGTTGTTGTCGTCAATATACATTTTATTTGAAAAGAATAAATCACCTAACTCCACCCAGAAAGGGGTAATATGACCACAGCAAAACACATTCAGTAGTCTTCGATGTCCCTCAACACGTAGAGTCATTACCCTCTACATTGAATATCATTCAGTAGTCTTCGATGTCCCTCAACACGTAGAGTCATTACCCTCTACATTGAATATCATTCAGTAGTCTTCGATGTCCCTCAACACGTAGAGTCATTACCCTCTACATTGAATATCATTCAGTAGTCTTGATGTCCCTCAACACGTAGAGTCATTACCCTCTACATTGAATATCATTCAGTAGTCTTCGATGTCCCTCAACAAGAGTCATTACCCTCTACATTGAATATCATTCAGTAGTCTTCGATGTCCCTCAACACGTAGAGTCATTACCCTCTACATTGAATATCATTCAGTAGTCTTCGATGTCCCTCAACACGTAGAGTCATTACCCTCTACATTGAATATCATTCAGTAGTCTTCGATGTCCCTCAACACGTAGAGTCATTACCCTCTACATTGAATATCATTCTTAAACATTCATTTGATGGATAAATATAATTTAGAATAATAAAAAGGAAATGGTTCTCTTTGACCTTGGTTAGTCTAGAGAGAAAGACAAATATTTATTCTCTATTCTCTATACTCTCAACCCCTCCCATCTATCTCTCAACCCCTCCCATCTATCTTCTTCTCTTCCGGGTTGGAGCGAGCAGTCGCATCCGCACTTCGGTCTGCAAGTGCAAGTGCCTCCCTTCATATTTCACAGATCTTTTGTAGTTAATTTAGAGTCATTACCCTCTACATTGAATATCATTCAGTAGTCTTCGATGTCCCTCAACACGTAGAGTCATTACCCTCTACATTGAATATCATTCTTAAACATTCATTTGATGGATAAATATAATTTAGAATAATAAAAAGGAAATGGTTCTCTTTGACCTTGGTTAGTCTAGAGAGAAAGACGAATATTTATTCTCTATTCTCTATACTCTCAACCCCTCCCATCTATCTCTCAACCCCTCCCATCTATCTTCTTCTCTTCCGGGTTGGAGCGAGCAGTCGCATCCGCACTTCGGTCTGCAAGTGCAAGTGCCTCCCTTCATATTTCACAGATCTATTTCACAGTTGTACTACATTTCATTATAGTACAACGGTTTGATTTGTCTAATCTTAGCAATTTCTTCTTAGCTAGCTACATAGCCGTCTTTGTATCAAAGATAATTGCGTAATTATCGTATTTCGTCGTCCTAACGTATCTGCCCAGCAGCTAGCCAGCTAGCTAACGCCCACCGTCTACATAGCTAGCTACATAGCCGTCTCTGTATCAAAGATAATTGTGTAGATAATTGTGTAATCTAGAGCGATTTTCTAGGTTACCTAGCCAGCTATTGTCGTTCTTTTAACGCAACGTAACGTAATCAACACTGCTAGCTAGCTAGCCAGCTAGCCCCTGAATCAACAACGCAGCCAGCTATTTGTCGTCCTTAACGTAGGAGACACTGCTAGCTAGCCAACAGCTAGCCAACGTCTACCGATTAGAACTCAACAACCCGGTCGCATTCCGCCTCGCTCCACAGGTAGTATCACATTTCCATTTCATTTCATTACAGTACAACGGTTTGATTTGTTTGATCGTAGCTAGCTACATAGCTAGCTACATAGCCGTCTCTGTATCAAAGATAATTGTGTAGTCTAGAGCGATTTTCTAGGTTACCTAGCCAGCTATTGTCGTTCTTTTAACGGAACGTAACGTAATCAACACTGCTAGCTAGCCAGCTAGCCCCCGAATCAACAACGCAGCCACTGCCAGCTAGCCTACAAAGTCAACAATGCAGCCACTGCCAGCTAGCCTACTTCAGCAGTACTGTATCATTTTTTAATCATTTTAGTCAATAAGATTCTTGCTACGTAAGCTCAACTTTCTGAACATTCGAGACGTGTAGTCCACTTGTCATTCCAATCTCCTTTGCATTAGCGTAGCCTCTTCTGTAGCCTGTCAACTATGTGTCTGTCTATCCCTGTTCTCTCCTCTCTGCACAGACCATACAAACGCTCCACACCGCGTGGCCGCGGCCACCCTAATCTGGTGGTCCCAGCGCGCACGACCCACGTGGAGTTCCAGGTCTCCGGTAGCCTCTGGAACTGCCGATCTGCGGCCAACAAGGCAGAGTTCATCTCAGCCTATGCTTCCCTCCAGTCCCTCGACTTCTTGGCACTGACGGAAACATGGATCACCACAGATAACACTGCTACTCCTACTGCTCTCTCTTCGTCCGCCCACGTGTTCTCGCACACCCCGAGAGCTTCTGGTCAGCGGGGTGGTGGCACCGGGATCCTCATCTCTCCCAAGTGGTCATTCTCTCTTTCTCCCCTTACCCATCTGTCTATCGCCTCCTTTGAATTCCATGCTGTCACAGTTACCAGCCTTTTCAAGCTTAACATCCTTATCATTTATCGCCCTCCAGGTTCCCTCGGAGAGTTCATCAATGAGCTTGAAGCCTTGATAAGCTCCTTTCCTGAGGACGGCTCACCTCTCACAGTTCTGGGCGACTTTAACCTCCCCACGTCTACCTTTGACTCATTCCTCTCTGCCTCCTTCTTTCCACTCCTCTCCTCTTTTGACCTCACCCTCTCACCTTCCCCCTACTCACAAGGCAGGAAATACGCTCGACCTCATCTTTACTAGATGCTGTTCTTCCACTAACCTCATTGCAACTCCCTCCAAGTCTCCGACCACTACCTTGTATCCTTTTCCCTCTCGCTCTCATCCAACACTTCCCACACTGCCCCTACTCGGATGGTATCGCGCCGTCCCAACCTTCGCTCTCTCTCCCCCGCTACTCTCTCCTCTTCCATCCTATCATCTCTTCCCTCTGCTCAAACCTTCTCCAACCTATCTCCTGATTCTGCCTCCTCAACCCTCCTCTCCTCCCTTTCTGCATCCTTTGACTCTCTATGTCCCCTATCCTCCAGGCCGGCTCGGTCCTCCCCTCCCGCTCCGTGGCTCGACGACTCATTGCGAGCTCACAGAACAGGGCTCCGGGCAGCCGAGCGGAAATGGAGGAAAACTCGCCTCCCTGCGGACCTGGCATCCTTTCACTCCCTCCTCTCTACATTTTCCTCTTCTGTCGCTGCTGCTAAAGCCACTTTCTACCACTCTAAATTCCAAGCATCTGCCTCTAACCCTAGGAAGCTCTTTGCCACCTTCTCCTCCCTCCTGAATCCCCCCCCTCCTCCCTCTCTGCAGATGACTTCGTCAACCATTTTGAAAAGAAGGTCGACGACATCCGATCCTCGTTTGCTAAGTCAAACGACACCGCTGGTTCTGCTCACACTGCCCTACCCTGTGCTCTGACCTCTTTCTCCCCTCTCTCTCCAGATGAAATCTCGCGTCTTGTGACGGCCGGCCGCCCAACAACCTGCCCGCTTGACCCTATCCCCTCCTCTCTTCTCCAGACCATTTCCGGAGACCTTCTCCCTTACCTCACCTCGCTCATCAACTCATCCCTGACCGCTGGCTACGTCCCTTCCGTCTTCAAGAGAGCGAGAGTTGCACCCCTTCTGAAAAAACCTACACTCGATCCCTCCGATGTCAACAACTACAGACCAGTATCCCTTCTTTCTTTTCTCTCCAAAACCCTTGAACGTGCCGTCCTTGGCCAGCTCTCCCGCTATCTCTCTCAGAATGACCTTCTTGATCCAAATCAGTCAGGTTTCAAGACTAGTCATTCAACTGAGACTGCTCTTCTCTGTATCACGGAGGCGCTCTGCACTGCTAAAGCTAACTCTCTCTCCTCTGCTCTCATCCTTCTAGACCTATCGGCTGCCGATACTGTGAACCATCAGATCCTCCTCTCCACCCTCTCCGAGTTGGGCATCTCCGGCGCGGCCCACGCTTGGATTGCGTCCTACCTGACAGGTCGCTCCTACCAGGTGGCGTGGCGAGAATCCGTCTCCTCACCACGCGCTCTCACCACTGGTGTCCCCCAGGGCTCTGTTCTAGGCCCTCTCCTATTCTCGCTATACACCAAGTCACTTGGCTCTGTCATAACCTCACATGGTCTCTCCTATCATTGCTATGCAGACGACACACAATTAATCTTCTCCTTTCCCCCTTCTGATGACCAGGTGGCGAATCGCATCTCTGCATGTCTGGCAGACATATCAGTGTGGATGACGGATCACCACCTCAAGCTGAACCTCGGCAAGACGGAGCTGCTCTTCCTCCCGGGAAGGACTGCCCGTTCCATGATCTCGCCATCACGGTTGACAACTCCACTGTGTCCTCCTCCCAGAGCGCTAAGAACCTTGGCGTGATCCTGGACAACACCCTGTCGTTCTCAACTAACATCAAGGCGGTGGCCCGTTCCTGTAGGTTCATGCTCTACAACATCCGCAGAGTACGACCCTGCCTCACACAGGAAGCGGCGCAGGTCCTAATCCAGGCACTTGTCATCTCCCGTCTGGATTACTGCAACTCGCTGTTGGCTGGGCTCCCTGCCTGTGCCATTAAACCCCTACAACTCATCCAGAACGCCGCAGCCCGTCTGGTGTTCAACCTTCCCAAGTTCTCTCACGTCACCCCGCTCCTCCGCTCTCTCCACTGGCTTCCAGTTGAAGCTCGCATCCGTTACAAGACCATGGTGCTTGCCTACGGAGCTGTGAGGGGAACGGCACCTCAGTACCTCCAGGCTCTGATCAGGCCCTACACCCAAACAAGGGCACTGCGTTCATCCACCTCTGGCCTGCTCGCCTCCCTACCACTGAGGAAGTACAGTTCCCGCTCAGCCCAGTCAAAACTGTTCGCTGCTCTGGCCCCCCAATGGTGGAACAAACTCCCTCACGACGCCAGGACAGCGGAGTCAATCACCACCTTCCGGAGACACCTGAAACCCCACCTCTTTAAGGAATACCTAGGATAGGATAAAGTAATCCTTCTCACCCCCCTTAAAAGATTTAGATGCACTATTGTAAAGTGGCTGCTCCACTGGATGTCATAAGGTGAATGCACCAATTTGTAAGTCGCTCTGGATAAGAGCGTCTGCTAAATGACTTAAATGTAAATGTAAATGTATCTCTCAACCCCTCCCATCTATCTCTCAACCCCTCCCATCTGTCTCTCAACCCCTCCCATCTATCTCTCAACCCCTCCCATCTGTCTCTCAACCCCTCCCATCTATCTCTCAACCCTCCCATCTGTCTCTCAACCCTCCCATCTATCTCTCAACCCCTCCCATCTATCTCTCAACCCCTCCCATCTATCTCTCAACCCCTCCCATCTGTCTCTCAACCCCTCCCATCTATCTCTCAACCCCTCCCATCTATCTCTCAACCCCTCCCATCTGTCTCTCAACCCCTCCCATCTATCTCTCAACCCCTCCCATCTGTCTCTCAACCCCTCCCATCTGTCTCTCAACCCCTCCCATCTATCTCTCAACCCCTCCCATCTATCTCTCAACCCCTCCCATCTATCTCTCAACCCCTCCCATCTGTCTCTCAACCCCTCCCATCTATCTCTCAACCCTCCCATCTATCTCTCAACCCCTCCCACCTATCTCTCAACCCCTCCCATCTGTCTCTCAACCCCTCCCATCTATCTCTCAACCCCTCCCATCCTCAACCCCTCCCATCTGTCTCTCAACCCCTCCCATCTATCTCTCAACCCCTCCCATCTGTCTCTCAACCCCTCCCATCTGTCTCTCAACCCCTCCCATCTGTCTCTCAACCCCTCCCATCTGTCTCTCAACCCCTCCCATCTGTCTCTCAACCCCTCCCATCTGTCTCTCAACCCCTCCCATCTATCTCTCAACCCCTCTTTGACCTTGGTTAGTCTAGAGAGAAAGACGAATATTTATTTCTTATTTTCTTGGTTAGTCTAGAGAGAAAGACGAATATTTATTTCTTATTTTCTTGGTTAGTCTAGAGAGAAAGACGAATATTTATTTCTTATTTTCTTGGTTAGTCTAGAGAGAAAGACGAATATTTATTTCTTATTTTCTTGGTTACATCAAACATTTGACAGATATAAATTCCTTTTTTTAAATTTTTTTAAACTGTTCTTATAATAATTAATTAATAATTATAGAATTATAGAATAATTATTAGGAAATGACTTGTACGTTTATTACTAGAAGGAAACTGTACAAAATTGCTTAGGGGAAGAGAAAGTCAAGTCTATCATAAAATCATTATTACCAGAAATTAGAACAGGTCACGGAAGAAATAGTTTTAGTTATTCAGCTCCATGGTCCTGCAATTCTCTCCTGAACCTTTTTAAAATGTGATGATCTAGTTTAGTTGGTTTATACACTTGATCGATGTCTATATCACGGCGGTAAGGTATCACTGTATAATCCGACTTCTTGATGTCTATATCACGGCGGTAAGGTATCACTGTATAATCCGACTTCTTGATGTCTATATCACGGCGGTAAGGTATCAATGTATAATCCGACTTCTTGATGTCTATATCACGGCGGTAAGGTATCACTGTATAATCCGACTTCTTGATGTCTATATCACGGCGGTAAGGTATCACTGTATAATCCGACTTCTTGATGTCTATATCACGGCGGTAAGGTATCACTGTATAATCCGACTTCTTGATGTCTATATCACGGCGGTAAGGTATCACTGTATAATCCGACTTCTTGATGTCTATATCACGGCGGTAAGGTATCACTGTATAATCCGACTTCTTGATGTCTATATCACTTCTTGATGCGGTAAGGTATCACTGTATAATCCGACTTCTTGATGTCTATATCACGGCGGTAAGGTATCACTGTATAATCCGACTTCTTGATGTCTATATCACGGCGGTAAGGTATCACTGTATAATCCGACTTCTTGATGTCTATATCACGGCGGTAAGGTATCACTGTATAATCCGACTTCTTTGATGTCTATATCACGGCGGTAAGGTATCACTGTATAATCCGACTTCTTGATGTCTATATCACGATGCGGTAAGGTATCAATGTATAAATCTTGATGTCTTCTTGATGTCAATGTATAATCCACTTCTTGATGTCTATATCACGGGTAAGGTATCAATGTATAATCCCGATGTCTATTCTTGATGTCTATAATCGACTTCTTGATGTCTATATCACGGTAAGGTATCACTGTATAATCCGTGATGTCTAATCCGTATCAATGTATTCTTGATGTCTATATCACGGCGGTAAGGTATCACTGTATAATCCGACTTCTTGATGTCTATATCACGGCGGTAAGGTATCAATGTATAATCCGACTTCTTGATGTCTATATCACGGCGGTAAGGTATCAATGTATAATCCGACTTCTTGATGTCTATATCGGTAAGGTATCAATGTATAATCCGACTTCTTGATGTCTATATCACGGCGGTAAGGTATCAATGTATAATCCTTGACTTCTTGATGTCTATATCACTTCTTGATGCGGTAAGGTATCACTGTATAATCCGACTTCTTGATGTCTATATCACGGCGGTAAGGTATCAATGTATAATCCGACTTCTTGATGTCTATATCACGGCGGTAAGGTATCAATGTATAATCCGACTTCTTGATGTCTATATCACGGTAAGGTATCAATGTATAATCCGACTTCTTGATGTCTATATCACGGCGGTAAGGTATCAATGTATAATCCGACTTCTTGATGTCTATATCACGGCGGTAAGGTATCACTGTATAATCCGACTTCTTGATGTCTATATCACGGCGGTAAGGTATCAATGTATAATCCGACTTCTTGATGTCTATATCACGGCGGTAAGGTATCAATGTATAATCCGACTTGATGTTCTTGATGTCTATATCACTTGATGTAAGGTATCAATGTATAATCCGACTTCTTGATGTCTATATCACGGCGGTAAGGTATCAATGTATAATCCGACTTCTTGATGTCTATATCACGGTAAGGTATCAATGTATAATCCGACTTCTTGATGTCTATATCGGTAAGGTATCAATGTATAAACTTCTTGATGTATCCGACTTCTTGATGTCTATATCACGGTAAGGTATCACTGTATAATCCGACTTCTTGATGTCTATATCACGGCGGTAAGGTATCACTGTATAATCCGACTTCTTGATGTCTATATCACGGCGGTAAGGTATCACTGTATAATCCGACTTCTTGATGTCTATATCAATGTATAATCCGACTTCTTGATGTAAGGTATCACTGTATAATCCGACCTTGATGTCTATTCTTGATGTCTGATGTCTATATCACGGCGGTAAGGTATCAATGTATAATCCGACTTCTTGATGTCTATATCACGGCGGTAAGGTATCACTGTATAATCCGACTTCTTGATGTCTATATCACGGCGGTAAGGTATCAATGTATAATCCGACTTCTTGATGTCTATATCACGGCGGTAAGGTATCAATGTATAATCCGACTTCTTGATGTCTATATCACGGCGGTAAGGTATCAATGTATAATCCGACTTCTTGATGTCTATATCACGGCGGTAAGGTATCAATGTATAAAACACTTCAATGTCTATACGAGTGGATGTATAATCCAGCTTGATGTCTCAAAAGGTATCACTGTATAATCCGATCTTGATGTCTATATGCTGGTATCACTGTATAATCCGACTTCTTGATGTCTATATCACCTAAGGTATCAATGTATAATCCGACTTCTTGATGTCTATTGGGTAAGGTATCACTGTATAATCCGACTTCTTGATGTCTATATCTAAGGTATCATGTATAATCCGACTTCTTGATGTCTATATCAGCTGATGTATAATCCGAATGTCTATATAAAAGGTACATGTATAATCCGACTTCTTGATGTCTATATCACAGTAAGGTATTGTATAATCCGACTTCTTGATAATTGTTGTACTGTATAATCCGACTTCTTGATGTCTATATCATAGTTTATCATGTATAATGACTTCTTGATGTTAGTAAGGTATCAATGTATAATCCGACTTCTTGATGTCTATATCACGGTAAGGTATCACTGTATAATCCGACTTCTTGATGTCTATATGGACCAGGTGTATAATCTCCTGATGTCTATAAAAGTAAGGATGTATAATCCGACTTCTTGATGTCTATATCACCGGTAAGGTATCACTGTATAATCCGACTTCTTGATGTCTAAAAGTAAGGATGTATAATCCCTTCTTGATGTCTATATCACGGTAAGGTATCACTGTATAATCCGACTTCTTGATGTCTATATCACGGCGGTAAGGTATCAATGTATAATCCGACTTCTTGATGTCTATATCACCGCTAAGGTATCACTGTATAACCAGGTCTATCCTAAGGTATCAAATAATCCGACTTCTTGATGTCTATATCACCTAAGGTATCACTGTATAATCCGACTTTGTCTATATCACGGCGGTAAGGTATCACTGTATAATCCGACTTGATGTCTATATCACGGCGGTAAGGTATCAATGTATAATCCGACTTCTTGATGTCTATAAAAGTCACGAAGCACACGTTGTTCGACTTCTTGATGTCTATATGGTAAGGTATCACTGTATAATCCGACTTCTTGATGTCTATATGTAAGGTATCACTGTATAATCCGACTTCTTGATGTCTATTGGTATCCATAATCCGACTTCTTGATGTCTATATCACGGTAAGGTATCTGTATAATGGACTTCTTGATGTCTATAAGTAAGGTATCATGTATAATCCGACTTCTTGATGTCTATATCCCTGCTAAGGTATCTGTATAATCCGACTTCTTGATGTCTATATCACTCTTCTGTATAATCCACTTCTTGATGTCTATATCACGGCGGTAAGGTATCAATGTATAATCCGACTTCTTGATGTCTATTGGACCAGGTATCACTGTATAATCCGACTTCTTGATGTCTATATCAAAAGGTATCAATGTATAATCCGACTTCTTGCTAAGGTATGTATAATCCGACTTCTTGATATTGTATCACTGTATAATCCAGGTCTCTTGGTATCAATGTATAAGAGTAACGTTGTAATCCGACTTTTGATGTCTATATGGACCAGGTATCACTGTATAAAGACTTCTTGATGTCTATATCACGTCCCCTGCTGCTATTGGACCAGGTCTATATCCTGGAAAGGTATCACTGTATAATCCGACCTTGATGTCTATTGGACCAGGTCAATGTATCTCCTGGAAAAGACACGTTGTTCCTCCTGCTGCTATAACCAGGTCTCTCTTGGAAAAGTCGTTGTTCTCCCTGCTGCTATTGGACCAGGTATCTCTGTGGAAAAGAGATGCTGAAACGTCCCCCTGCTGCTATTGGTACCAGGTCTCTCTTGGTAAAGAGATTTGACGATTTGTTCTCCCTGCTGCTATTGGACCAGGTCTCTCTTGATGTAAAGACACGTTGTTCCCCTGCTGCTATTGGACCAGGTCTCTCTTGGATAAAAGACTTGTTGTCTCCCTGCTGCTATTGGACCAGGTCTCTCTTGGAAAAGACACGTTGTTCTCCTGCTGCTATTGGACCAGGTCTCTCTTGGAAAAGAGACGTTGTCCTCCTGCTGCTATTGGACCAGGTCTCTCTTGGAAAAGAGATGCTGAAACGTCCCCCTGCTGCTATTGGACCAGGTCTCTCTTGGTAAGGACACGTTGTTCTCCCTGCTGCTATTGGACCAGGTCTCTCCTGGAAAAGACACGTTGTTCCTCCTGCTGCTATTGGACCAGGTCTCTCTTGGAAAAGACACGTTGTTCTCCTGCTGCTATTGGACCAGGTCTCTCTTGGAAAAGAGATGCTGAAACGTCCCCCTGCTGCTGCTGCCACCAGGTCTCTCTTGGTAAAGACACGTTGTTCTCCCTGCTGCTATTGGACCAGGTCTCTCTTGGTAAAGACACGTTGTTCCTCCTGCTGCTATTGGACCAGGTCTCTCTTGGTAAAGACACGTTGTTCTCCCTGCTGCTATTGGACCAGGTCTCTCTTGGAAAAGACACGTTGTTCTCCCTGCTGCTATTGGACCAGGTCTCTCTTGGTAAAGAGACGTTGTTCCTCCTGCTGCTATTGGACCAGGTCTCTCTTGGAAAAGAGATGCTGAAACGTTCCCCCTGCTGCTATTGGACCAGGTCTCTCTTGGTAAAGACACGTTGTTCCCCTGCTGCTATTGGACCAGGTCTCTCTTGGAAAAGAGATGTGAAGTTGTGCTGCTATATGCCAGGTTTCTAATAAATAATATAATAACACTTGCTGCTATTGACCAGAGTTTCTTGGTAAGCAGGTAGTTTGTGCTATTTTAAAAGTCACGTCTAAGCAAGACATCTATTCCTCCGATCTGTCTTTAAAGAAATGAACCAGGGACTCTGGTAAAACTGTTCCTCCTGCTGCTATTCCAGGTATCTCAGAGAAAGAGAGCTGAAAACCACTGCTGCTATTATCCATATCTCTTGAGTAAAGACACGAGAAAACCCCTGCTGCTATTCCATATCTCAGAGAAAGAGAAAACCACTGGGCTATCCATATCTCTTGGTAAAGAACACGTTGAAAACCACAGGGCTATCCAGGTATCTCTGAGAACAGAGAAAACCACAGGGCTATCCATATCTCAGTAAGAACAGAAAACCACAGGGCTATTCCATATCTCAGAAAGAGATGCTGAAACCACAGGGCTATCCATATCTCAGAGAAAACCACAGGGCTATCCAGGTATCTCTTGAGAAAACCACGTTGGGCTATCCATATCTCAGAGAAAACCACAGGGCTATTCCAGGTCTCTCAGAAAAACCACAGGGCTATCCAGGTATCTCAGAAAAACCCAGGGCTATTCCATATCTCAGAGAAAAGAGAAAACCCAGGGCTATTCCATCTCTCTTGAGAAAAGACAAACCACTGCTGCTATTGGACCAGGTATCTCTTGAGAAAACCACAGGGCTATCCATTTCTCAGAGAAAAGAGAAAACCACAGGGCTATCCATATCTCAGAGTTTTGTTGGAAGGTCTTTGGAAAAACCACAGGGCTATCCATATCTCAGAGAACAGATGAAGCAGGGAAACCACAGGGCTATCCATATCTCAGAGAAAGAGAGAAAACCACAGGGCTATCCATATCTCAGAGAAAACCACAGGGCTATCCATATCTCAGAGAAGAGAGAAAACCACAGGGCTATCCATATCTCAGAGAAAACCACAGGGCTATCCATATCTCAGAGAGGTCTCACCACAGGGCTATCCATATCTCAGAGAAAACCACAGGGCTATCCATATCTCAGAGAACAGAGAAAACCACAGGGCTATCCATATCTCAGAGAAAACCACAGGGCTATCCATATCTCAGAGAAAACCACAGGGCTATCCATATCTCAGAGAACAGAGAGAAAACCACAGGGCTATCCATATCTCAGAGAACAGAGAAAACCACAGGGCTATCCATATCTCAGAGAACAGAAAACCACAGGGCTATCCATATCTCAGAGAAAACCACAGGGCTATCCATATCTCAGAGAACAGAGAAAACCACAGGGCTATCCATATCTCAGAGAAAACCACAGGGCTATCCATATCTCAGAGAAAACCACAGGGCTATCCATATCTCAGAGAACAGAGAAAACCACAGGGCTATCCATATCTCAGAGAACAGAAAGAAAACCACAGAGAAAACCACAGGGCTATCCATATCTCAGAGAACAGAGAAAACCACAGGGCTATCCATATCTCAGAGAACAGAAAACCACAGGGCTATCCATATCTCAGAGAAAACCACAGGGCTATCCATATCTCAGAGAACAGAGAAAACCACAGGGCTATCCATATCTCAGAGAAAAGAGAAAACCACAGGGCTATCCATATCTCAGAGAAAACCACAGGGCTATCCATATCTCAGAGAAAACCACAGGGCTATCCATATCTCAGAGAACAGAGAAAACCACAGGGCTATCCATATCTCAGAGAAATCAGAAAACCACAGGGCTATCCATATCTCAGAGAACAGAGAAAACCACAGGGCTATCCATATCTCAGAGAAAAGAGAAAACCACAGGGCTATCCATATCTCAGAGAAAAGAGAAAACCACAGGGCTATCCATATCTCAGAGAACAGAGAAAACCACAGGGCTATCCATATCTCAGAGAGAAAACCACAGGGCTATCCATATCTCAGAGAAAAGAAAACCACAGGGCTATCCATATCTCAGAGAAAACCACAGGGCTATCCATATCTCAGAGAACAGAGAAAACCACAGGGCTATCCATATCTCAGAGAACAGAGAAAACCACAGGGCTATCCATACCTCAGAGAAAAGAGAAAACCACAGGGCTATCCATATCTCAGAGAAAACCACAGGGCTATCCATATCTCAGAGAACAGAGAAAACCACAGGGCTATCCATATCTCAGAGAAAACCACAGGGCTATCCATATCTCAGAGAACAGAGAAAACCACAGGGCTATCCATATCTCAGAGAAAACCACAGGGCTATCCATATCTCAGAGAAAACCACAGGGCTATCCATATCTCAGAGAACAGAGAAAACCACAGGGCTATCCATATCTCAGAGAAAACCACAGGGCTATCCATATCTCAGAGAACACCACAGGGCTATCCATATCTCAGAGAAAACCACAGGGCTATCCATATCTCAGAGAACAGAGAAAACCACAGGGCTATCCATATCTCAGAGAAAACCACAGGGCTATCCATATCTCAGAGAAAACCACAGGGCTATCCATATCTCAGAGAACAGAGAAAACCACAGGGCTATCCATATCTCAGAGAACAGAGAAAACCACAGGGCTATCCATATCTCAGAGAACAGAGAAAACCACAGGGCTATCCATATCTCAGAGAAAACCACAGGGCTATCCATATCTCAGAGAACAGAGAAAACCACAGGGCTATCCATATCTCAGAGAACAGAGAAAACCACAGGGCTATCCATATCTCAGAGAAAACCACAGGGCTATCCATATCTCAGAGAACAGAGAAAACCACAGGGCTATCCATATCTCAGAGAAAACCACAGGGCTATCCATATCTCAGAGAACAGAGAAAACCACAGGGCTATCCATATCTCAGAGAACAGAGAAACCACAGGGCTATCCATATCTCAGAGAAAACCACAGGGCTATCCATATCTCAGAGAACAGAGAAAACCACAGGGCTATCCATATCTCAGAGAAAACCACAGGGCTATCCATATCTCAGAGAACAGAGAAAACCACAGGGCTATCCATATCTCAGAGAAAACCACAGGGCTATCCATATCTCAGAGAAAACCACAGGGCTATCCATATCTCAGAGAAAACCACAGGGCTATCCATATCTCAGAGAACAGAGAAAACCACAGGGCTATCCATATCTCAGAGAACAGAGAAAACCACAGGGCTATCCATATCTCAGAGAAAACCACAGGGCTATCCATATCTCAGAGAAAACCACAGGGCTATCCATATCTCAGAGAAAACCACAGGGCTATCCATATCTCAGAGAACAGAGAAAACCACAGGGCTATCCATATCTCAGAGAAAACCACAGGGCTATCCATATCTCAGAGAAAACCACAGGGCTATCCATATCTCAGAGAAAATAGAAAACCACAGGGCTATCCATATCTCAGAGAAAAGAGAAAACCACAGGGCTATCCATATCTCAGAGAAAACCACAGGGCTATCCATACCTCAGAGAAAAGAGAAAACCACAGGGCTATCCATATCTCAGAGAAAACCACAGGGCTATCCATATCTCAGAGAACAGAGAAAACCACAGGGCTATCCATATCTCAGAGAAAACCACAGGGCTATCCATATCTCAGAGAAAACCACAGGGCTATCCATATCTCAGAGAACAGAGAAAACCACAGGGCTATCCATATCTCAGAGAAAACCACAGGGCTATCCATATCTCAGAGAAAACCACAGGGCTATCCATATCTCAGAGAAAACCACAGGGCTATCCATATCTCAGAGAACAGAGAAAACCACAGGGCTATCCATATCTCAGAGAAAACCACAGGGCTATCCATATCTCAGAGAAAACCACAGGGCTATCCATATCTCAGAGAAAACCACAGGGCTATCCATATCTCAGAGAACAGAGAAAACCACAGGGCTATCCATATCTCAGAGAACAGAGAAAACCACAGGGCTATCCATATCTCAGAGAACAGAGAAAACCACAGGGCTATCCATATCTCAGAGAACAGAGAAAACCACAGGGCTATCCATATCTCAGAGAACAAACCACAGGGCTATCCATATCTCAGAGAACAGAGAAAACCACAGGGCTATCCATATCTCAGAGAACAGAGAAAACCACAGGGCTATCCATATCTCAGAGAACAGAGAAAACCACAGGGCTATCCATATCTCAGAGAAAACCACAGGGCTATCCATATCTCAGAGAAAACCACAGGGCTATCCATATCTCAGAGAAAACCACAGGGCTATCCATATCTCAGAGAAAACCACAGGGCTATCCATATCTCAGAGAACAGAGAAAACCACAGGGCTATCCATATCTCAGAGAAAACCACAGGGCTATCCATATCTCAGAGAACAGAGAAAACCACAGGGCTATCCATATCTCAGAGAAAACCACAGGGCTATCCATATCTCAGAGAAAACAGAGAAAACCACAGGGCTATCCATATCTCAGAGAACAGAGAAAACCACAGGGCTATCCATATCTCAGAGAGAAACCACAGGGCTATCCATATCTCAGAGAAAACCACAGGGCTATCCATATCTCAGAGAAAACCACAGGGCTATCCATATCTCAGAGAAAACCACAGGGCTATCCATATCTCAGAGAACAGAGAAAACCACAGGGCTATCCATATCTCAGAGAAAAGAGAAAACCACAGGGCTATCCATATCTCAGAGAACAGAGAAAACCACAGGGCTATCCATATCTCAGAGAAAACCACAGGGCTATCCATATCTCAGAGAACAGAGAAAACCACAGGGCTATCCATATCTCAGAGAACAGAGAAAACCACAGGGCTATCCATATCTCAGAGAACAGAGAAAACCACAGGGCTATCCATATCTCAGAGAAAACCACAGGGCTATCCATACCTCAGAGAAAACCACAGGGCTATCCATATCTCAGAGAACAGAGAAAACCACAGGGCTATCCATATCTCAGAGAAAACCACAGGGCTATCCATATCTCAGAGAACAGAGAAAACCACAGGGCTATCCATATCTCAGAGAACAGAGAAAACCACAGGGCTATCCATATCTCAGAGAACAGAGAAAACCACAGGGCTATCCATATCTCAGAGAACAGAAACCACAGGGCTATCCATATCTCAGAGAACAGAGAAAACCACAGGGCTATCCATATCTCAGAGAAAACCACAGGGCTATCCATATCTCAGAGAAAACCACAGGGCTATCCATATCTCAGAGAACAGAGAAAACCACAGGGCTATCCATATCTCAGAGAACAGAGAAAACCACAGGGCTATCCATATCTCAGAGAACAGAGAAAACCACAGGGCTATCCATATCTCAGAGAAACCACAGGGCTATCCATATCTCAGAGAAAACCACAGAAAACCACAGGGAACAGAGAAAACCACAGGGCCATCCATATCTCAGAGAAAACCAGTCAGGGCTATCCCTATCTCAGAGAACAGGGTCTTAAAACCCTTATGTATCTTTATCTCAGTCAATGGATTTAAACCTCCATCCTCTATCCATATCTCAGAGAACAGAGAAAACCCAGGGCTATCCATATCTCAATGGATATAAACCTTCATCCTCTATCACCATCCTCAGAGGGTCTTAAACCCCTTCCATATCTGAAGAACAGAGAAAAAACCCTCATCCTCTATCACCAGAGAACAGTCTTAAAACCACATGGGTGATCCATATCTCAATGGATTTAAACCCTTCATCCTCTATCACCATATCTTGTAGGGAAAAACCTTTCTTATCCATATCTCACAGAACAGATATAAACCTTCATCCTCTATCACCATCTCAGGGTCTTAAAACCCACAGGGCTATGTATGAACCTTGACACTGTTAATGGATATAAACCCAGGGCATCCTCTATCACCATCCTGTAGGGTCTTTAGTTTCACCTTTCTTATGTAAAACCATTCACAATCAGATACATTAAAAGGCACCATCCTCGTAGGGTCTTAAAACCCTTTCTTATGTAATGAACCTTGACACAGTCAATGGATTTAAACCCTTCATCCTCTATCACCATCCTCGTAGGGTCTTAAAACCCTTTCTTATGTAATGAACCTTAACACAGTCAATGGATTTAAACCCTTCATCCTCTATCACCATCCTCGTAGGGTCTTAAAACCCTTTCTTATGTAATGAACCTTGACTGTCAATGGATTTAAACCCTTCATCCTCTATCACCATCCTCGTAGGGTCTTAAAACCCTTATGTAATGAACCTTGACACAGTCAATGGATTTAAACCCTCCATCCTCTATCACCATCCTCGTAGGGTCTTAAAACCCTTTCTTATGTAGTGAAGCTTGACACAGTCAATGGATATAAACCCTCCATCCTCTATCACCATCCTCGTAGGGTCTTAAAACCCTTTCTTATGTAATGAACCTTGACACAGTCAATAGATATAAACCCTCCATCCTCTATCACCATCCTCGTAGGGTCTTAAAACCCTTATGTAATGAACCTTGACACAGTCAATGGATATAAACCCTTCATCCTCTATCACCATCCTCGTAGGGTCTTAAAACCCTTTCTTATGTAATGAACCTTGACACAGTCAATGGATTTAAACCCTCCATCCTCTATCACCATCCTCGTAGGGTCTTAAAACCCTTTCTTATGTAATGAACCTTGACACAGTCAATGGATTTAAAACCTTCATCCCCTATCACCATCCTCGTAGGGTCTTAAAACCCTTTCTTATGTAATGAACCTTGACACAGTCAATGGATTTAAACCCTTCATCCTCTATCACCATCCTCGTAGGGTCTTAAAACCCTTTTTTATGTAGTGACCTGGACTGTCAATGGATTTAAACCCTTCATCCTCTATCACCATCCTCGTAGGGTCTTAAAACCCTTATGTAATGAACCTTGACACAGTCAATGGATTTAAACCCTCCATCCTCTATCACCATCCTCGTAGGGTCTTAAAACCCTTTCTTATGTAATGAACCTTGACACAGTCAATGGATATAAACCCTTCATCCTCTATCACCATCCTCGTAGGGTCTTAAAACCCTTTCTTATGTAATGAACCTTGACACTGTCAATGGATATAAACCCTTCATCCTCTATCACCATCCTCGTAGGGTCTTAAAACCCTTATGTAATGAACCTTGACACAGTCAATGGATTTAAACCCTTCATCCTCTATCACCATCCTCGTAGGGTCTTAAAACCCCTTTCTTATGTAATGAACCTTGACACAGTCAATAGATATAAACCCTCCATCCTCTATCACCATCCTCGTAGGGTCTTAAAACCCTTATGTAATGAACCTTGACACAGTCAATGGATTTAAACCCTTCATCCTCTATCACCATCCTCGTAGGGTCTTAAAACCCGTTCTTATGTAGTGAACCTTGACACTGTCAATGGATATAAACCCTCCATCCTCTATCACCATCCTCGTAGGGTCTTAAAAACCTTTCTTATGTAGTGACCTGGACTGTCAATGGATTTAAACCCTTCATCCTCTATCACCATCCTCGTAGGGTCTTAAAACCCTTTCTTATGTAATGAACCTTAACACAGTCAATGGATTTAAACCCTTCATTCTCTATCACCATCCTCGTAGGGTCTTAAAACCCGTTCTTATGTAATGAACCTTGACTGTCAATGGATTTAAACCCTTCATCCTCTATCACCATCCTCGTAGGGTCTTAAAACCCTTATGTAATGAACCTTGACACAGTCAATGGATTTAAACCCTCCATCCTCTATCACCATCCTCGTAGGGTCTTAAAACCCTTTCTTATGTAATGAACCTTGACACAGTCAATGGATTTAAACCCTTCATCCTCTATCACCATCCTCGTAGGGTCTTAAAACCCTTTTGTATTGAACCTTGACACAGTCAATCGATTTAAACCCTTCATCCTCTATCACCATCCTCGTAGGGTCTTAAAACCCTTTCTTATGTAATAAACCTTGACACAGTCAATGGATATAAACCCTTCATCCTCTATCACCATCCTCGTAGGGTCTTAAAACCCTTATGTAATGAATCTTGACACTGTCAATGGAAATAAACCCTTCATCCTCTATCACCATCCTCGTAGGGTCTTAAAACCCTTTCTTATGTACTGAACCTTGACACTGTCAATGGATTTAAACCCTCCATCCTCTATCACCATCCTCGTAGGGTCTTAAAACCCGTTCTTATGTAGTGAACCTTGACACTGTCAATGGATATAAACCCTCCATCCTCTATCACCATCCTCGTAGGGTCTTAAAAACCTTTCTTATGTAGTGACCTGGACTGTCAATGGATTTAAACCCTTCATCCTCTATCACCATCCTCGTAGGGTCTTAAAACCCTTTCTTATGTAATGAACCTTAACACAGTCAATGGATTTAAACCCTTCATTCTCTATCACCATCCTCGTAGGGTCTTAAAACCCGTTCTTATGTAACGAACCTTGACTGTCAATGGATTTAAACCCTTCATCCTCTATCACCATCCTCGTAGGGTCTTAAAACCCTTATGTAATGAACCTTGACACAGTCAATGGATTTAAACCCTCCATCCTCTATCACCATCCTCGTAGGGTCTTAAAACCCGTTCTTATGTAGTGAACCTTGACACTGTCAATGGATATAAACCCTCCATCCTCTATCACCATCCTCGTAGGGTCTTAAAAACCTTTCTTATGTAGTGACCTGGACTGTCAATGGATTTAAACCCTTCATCCTCTATCACCATCCTCGTAGGGTCTTAAAACCCTTTTGTATTGAACCTTGACACAGTCAATGGATTTAAACCCTTCATCCTCTATCACGATCCTCGTAGGGTCTTAAAACCCTTTCTTATGTAATAAACCTTGACACAGTCAATGGATATAAACCCTTCATCCTCTATAACCATCCTCGTAGGGTCTTAAAACCCTTATGTAATGAATCTTGACACTGTCAATGGAAATAAACCCTTCATCCTCTATCACCATCCTCGTAGGGTCTTAAAACCCTTTCTTATGTAGTGACCTGGACTGTCAATGGATTTAAACCCTTCATCCTCTATCACCATCCTCGTAGGGTCTTAAAACCCGTTCTTATGTAGTGAACCTTGACACTGTCAATGGATATAAACCCTCCATCCTCTATCACCATCCTCGTAGGGTCTTAAAAACCTTTCTTATGTAGTGACCTGGACTGTCAATGGATTTAAACCCTTCATCCTCTATCACCATCCTCGTAGGGTCTTAAAACCCTTTCTTATGTAATGAACCTTAACACAGTCAATGGATTTAAACCCTTCATTCTCTATCACCATCCTCGTAGGGTCTTAAAACCCGTTCTTATGTAATGAACCTTGACTGTCAATGGATTTAAACCCTTCATCCTCTATCACCATCCTCATAGGGTCTTAAAACCCTTATGTAATGAACCTTGACACAGTCAATGGATTTAAACCCTTCATCCTCTATCACCATCCTCGTAGGGTCTTAAAACCCGTTCTTATGTAGTGAACCTTGACACTGTCAATGGATATAAACCCTCCATCCTCTATCACCATCCTCGTAGGGTCTTAAAAACCTTTCTTATGTAGTGACCTGGACTGTCAATGGATTTAAACCCTTCATCCTCTATCACCATCCTCGTAGGGTCTTAAAACCCTTTCTTATGTAATGAACCTTAACACAGTCAATGGATTAAACCCTTCATTCTCTATCACCATCCTCGTAGGGTCTTAAAACCCGTTCTTATGTAATGAACCTTGACTGTCAATGGATTTAAACCCTTCATCCTCTATCACCATCCTCGTAGGGTCTTAAAACCCTTATGTAATGAACCTTGACACAGTCAATGGATTTAAACCCTCCATCCTCTATCACCATCCTCGTAGGGTCTTAAAACCCTTTCTTATGTAATGAACCTTGACACAGTCAATGGATATAAACCCTTCATCCTCTATCACCATCCTCGTAGGGTCTTAAAACCCTTATGTAGTGAACCTTGACACAGTCAATGGATATAAACCCTCCATCCTCTATCACCATCCTGTAGGGTCTTAAAACCCGTTCTTATGTAATGAACCTTGACTGTCAATTGATTTAAACCCTTCATCCTCTATCACCATCCTCGTAGGGTCTTAAAACCCTTTCTTATGTAATGAACCTTGACACAGTCAATGGATATAAACCCTTCATCCTCTATCACCATCCTCGTAGGGTCTTAAAACCCTTTCTTATGTAATGAACCTTGACACAGTCAATGGATATAAACCCTTCATCCTCTATCACCATCCTCGTAGGGTCTTAAAACCCGTTCTTATGTGGCCAAGATGTTCAAATGTTCATAAATGACCAGCAGGGTCAAATAATAATATTCACAGTAGTTGTCGAGGGTGCAGCAAGTCAGCACCTCAGGAGTAAATGTCAGTTGGCTTTTTATAGCCGATCATCTCTACCGAGTATCTCTACCGCTCCTGCTGTCTCTAGAGAGTTGAAAACAGCAGGTTTTTTAGGACAAGGTAGCACATCCGGTGAACAGGTCAGGGTTCCATAGCCACAGGCAGAACAGTTGAAACTGGAGCAGCAGCACGGCCAGGTGGACAGGTCAGGGTTCCATTGCCGCAGGCAGAACAGTTGAAACTGGAGCAGCAGCACGGCCAGGTGAACAGGTCAGGGTTCCATAGCCGCAGGCAGAACAGTTGAAACTGGAGCAGCAGCACGGCCAGGTGGACTGGGGACAGCAAGGAGTCATCAGACCAGGTGAGTTTGGTTGAACATTTTTATAACCTGAGCAGGGACAGCTAATGATGAAACTGGATAAATTATCCTAGACACACTTTACATTTTCATCAGTAAAATTGTTTGAACCAACTGTTAAAAGAATAGCTTTGGCTTTCGATAAATCGTTTTCAAGATGTGATTTCACACTTGCGTTTACTGTCCTTTGTGACAACAACTCCAGATATATAACTGTACTATATAAGGGGATATTATGTAATTAAAATAAATGAATGGTTATGATTTGCCATCAGCTCATGTTTATTCATATTTAGCCTCAAACCTGATGTTTCTGAGAAGAATTGATGAGTCACGTTCGTCGTATACCTAATGAGCGGACCAAGGAGCAGCGTGAGTTACACATATTTATTACAGTGACCCTTCAAAAAAACAACGAAAGAAGAAACGAACGTGAAGTTCGTAGCCCACGTGGGCACTAAACCAAAACCAAAACAACATCCCACAAACACAGGTGGGAAAAGGACCACACTAGTATCATCCCCAATTAGAGGCAGCGATCAATATCCCACAGCGATCAATATCCCACTGACGCAGGTGGGAAAAGGACCACACTAGTATCATCCCCAATTAGAGGCAGCGATCAATATCCTCCCAGCGCAGGTGGGAAAAGGACCACACAGTATCATCCCCAATTAGAGGCAGCGATCAGACGCAGGTGGGAAAAGGACCACACTAGTATCATCCCCAATTAGAGGCAGCGATCAATATCCCCAGCGACAATATCCCACTGACAGGTGGGAAAAGGACCACACTAGTATCATCCCCAATTAGAGAGGATCAATATCCCACAGCGATCAATATCCCACTGACGCAGGTGGGAAAAGGACCACACTAGTATCATCCCCAATTAGAGGCAGCGATCAATATCCCACAGCGATCAATAGCAGGTGGGAAAAGGACCACACTAGTATCATCCCCAATTAGAGGCAGCGATCAATATCCCACAGCGATCAATATCCCACTGACGCAGGTGGGAAAAGGACCACACTAGTA
This sequence comes from Oncorhynchus nerka, assembly GCF_034236695.1. NCBI lineage: Eukaryota > Metazoa > Chordata > Actinopteri > Salmoniformes > Salmonidae > Oncorhynchus > Oncorhynchus nerka. The sequence continues at coordinate 23,912 of NW_027039753.1, read as the reverse complement.
TCATCCCCAATTAGAGGCAGCGATCAATATCCCACAGCGATCAATAGGTGGAAAAGGACCACACTAGTATCATCCCCAATTAGAGGCAGCGATCAATATCCCACAGCGATCAATATCCCACTGACGCAGGTGGGAAAAGGACCACACTAGTATCATCCCCAATTAGAGGAGCGATCAGCGATCAATATCCCCCTAGTATCATCCCCAATTAGAGGCAGCGATCAATATCCCACAGCGATCAATATCCCACGCAGGTGGGAAAAGGACCACACTAGTATCATCCCCAATTAGAGGCAGCGATCAATATCCCACAGCGATCAATATCCCACTGACACAGGTGGGAAAAGGACCACACTAGTATCATCCCCAATTAGAGGCAGCGATCAATATCCCACAGCGATCAATATCCCACTGACGCAGGTGGGAAAAGGACCACACTAGTATCATCCCCAATTAGAGGCAGCGATCAATATCCCACGCAGGTGGGAAAAGCTAGTATCATCAATATCCCACTGACGCAGGTGGGAAAAGGACCACACTAGTATCATCCCCAATTAGAGGCAGCGATCAATATCCACTGACAGGTGGGAAAAGGACCACACTAGTATCATCCCCAATCAATATCCAAACACACGCAGGTGGGAAAAGGACCACACTAGTATCATCCCCAATTAGAGGCAGCGATCAATATCCCACTGACGCAGGTGGGAAAAGGACCACACTAGACAGGTGGGAAAAGGACCACACTAGTATCATCCCCAATTAGAGGCAGCGATCAATATCCCACAGCGATCAATATCCCACAAACACAGGTGGGAAAAGGACCACACTAGTATCATCCCCAATTAGAGGCAGCGATCAATATCCCACAGCGATCAATATCCCACTGAGCGATCAATATCCCACAGGTGGGTGGGAAAAGGACCACACTAGTATCATCCCCAATTAGAGCGATCAATATCCCACAGCGATCAATATCCCACTGACGTGGGTGGGAAAAGGACCACACTCCCAGTATCATCCCCAATTAGAGGCAGCGATCAATATCCCCAGCGATCAATATCCCACTGACGCAGGTGGGAAAAGGACCACACTAGTATCATCCCCAATTAGAGGCAGCGATCAATATCCCACAGCGATCAATATCCCACTGACGCAGGTGGGAAAAGGACCACACTAGTATCATCCCCAATTAGAGAGCGATCAATATCCCACAGCGATCAATATCCCACTGACGCAGGTGGGAAAAGGCGTATCATCAATATCCCCAGCGATCAATATCCCACTGACGCAGGTGGGAAAAGGACCACACTAGTATCATCCCCAATTAGAGGCAGCGATCAATATCCCCAGCGATCAATATCCCAGGCAGGGGAAAAGGACCACACTAGTATCATCCCCAATTAGAGGCAGCGATCAATATCCCACAGCGATCAATATCCCACTGACGCAGGTGGGAAAAGGACCACACTAGTATCATCCCCAATTAGAGGCAGCGATCAATATCCAGGTGGGTAAAGGACACACATCCCCAATTAGAGGCAGCGTATCAATATCCCACAGCGATCAATGACGCAGGTCCTAGTATCATCCCCAATTGAGCGATCCCACAGGTGGGAAAAGGACCACACTAGTATCATCCCCAATTAGAGGCAGCGATCAATATCCCACAGCGATCAATATCCCACTGACGCAGGTGGGAAAAGGACCACACTAGTATCATCCCCAATTAGAGGCAGCGATCAATATCCCACAGCGATCAATATCCCACTGACGCAGGTGGGAAAAGGGGAAAAGGACCACACTCAATATCATGACGCAGGTGGGAAAAGGACCCACAGTATCATCCCCAATTAGAGGCAGCGATCAATATCCGATCAATATCCCACTGACACAGGTGGGAAAAGGACCACACTAGTATCATCCCCAATTAGAGGCAGCGATCAATATCCCACAGCGATCAATATCCCACTGACGCAGGTGGGAAAAGGACCACACTAGTATCATCCCCAATTAGAGGCAGCGATCAATATCCCACAGCGATCATCCCACTAGGTGGGAAAAGGACCACACAAGTATCATCCCCAATTAGAGGCAGCGATCAATATCCGATCAATATCCCACTGACGCAGGTGGGAAAAGGACCACACTAGTATCATCCCCAATTAGAGGCAGCGATCAATATCCCACAGCGATCAATATCCCACTGACGCTCCCCAGGTGGGAAAAGGACCACACTAGTATCATCCCCAATTAGAGGCAGCGATCAATATCCCACAGCGATCAATATCCCACTGACGCAGGGGAAAAGGACCACACTAGTATCATCCCCAATTAGAGGCAGCGATCAATATCCCACAGCGATCAATATCCCACTGACACAGGTGGGAAAAGGACCACAGTATCATCCCCATTAGAGGCAGCGATCAATATCCCACAGCGATCAATATCCCACTGACGCAGGTGGGAAAAGGACCACACAGTATCATCCCCAATTAGAGGCAGCGATCAATAGCGTGACACAGGTGGGAAAAGGACCACACTAGTATCATCCCCAATTAGAGGCAGCGATCAATATCCCACAGCGATCAATATCCCACTGACGCAGGTGGGAAAAGGACCACACTAGTATCATCCCCAATTAGAGGCAGCGATCAATATCCCACAGCGATCAATATCCCACTGACGCAGGTGGGAAAAGGACCACACTAGTATCATCCCCAATTAGAGGCAGCGATCAATATCCCACAGCGATCAATATCCACACTAAGTATCATCCCCGCAGGTGGGACGCAGGGGGGAAAAGGACCACACTAGTATCATCCCCAATTAGAGAGGCAGCGATCAATATCCCCCACAGGTGGAAAAGGACCACAATATCCCACTGACGCAGACGCAGGTGGGAAAAGGACCACACTAGTATCATCCCCAATTAGAGGCAGCGATCAATATCCCACAGCGATCAATATCCCACTGACGCAGGTGGGAAAAGGACCACACTAGTATCATCCCCAATTAGAGGCAGCGATCAATATCCCACAGCGATCAATATCCCACTGACACAGGTGGGAAAAGGACCACACTAGTATCATCCCCAATTAGAGGCAGCGATCAATCAATATCCCACTGACGCAGGAAAAGGGTATCAAAGGACCACACTAGTATCATCCCCAATTAGAGGCAGCGATCAATATCCCACAGCGATCAATATCCCACTGACGCAGGTGGGAAAAGGACCACACTAGTATCATCCCCAATTAGAGGCAGCGATCAATATCCCACAGCGATCAATATCCCACTGACGCAGGTGGGAAAAGGACCACACTAGTATCATCCCCAATTAGAGGCAGCGATCAATATCCCACAGCGATCAATATCCCACTGACGCAGGTGGGAAAAGGACCACACTAGTATCATCCCCAATTAGAGGCAGCGATCAATATCCCACAGCGATCAATATCCCACTGACGACAGGTGGGAAAAGGGAGGCAGCGATCAATATCCCCAGCACAGGTGGGAAAAGGACCACACTAGTATCATCCCCAATTAGAGGCAGCGATCAATATCCCACAGCGATCAATATCCCACTAGATTAGAGGCAGGTGGGAAAAGGACCACACTAGTATCATCCCCAATTAGAGGCAGATCAATATCCCACAGCGATCAATACTGACGCAGGGGGAAAAGGACCACACTAGTATCATCCCCAATTAGAGGCAGCGATCAATATCCCAATACTGACGCAGGTGGGAAAAGGACCACACTAGTATCATCCCCAATTAGAGGCAGCGATCAATATCCCACAGCGATCAATATCCCACTGACGCAGGTGGGAAAAGGACCACACTAGTATCATCCCCAATTAGAGGCAGCGATCAATATCCCACAGCGATCAATATCCCACTGACGCAGGTGGGAAAAGGACCACACTAGTATCATCCCCAATTAGAGAGCGATCAATATCCCACAGCGATCAATATCCCACTGACGCAGGTGGGAAAAGGACCACACAGTATCATCCCAATTAGAGGCAGCGATCAATATCCCACAGCGATCAATATCCCACTGAGCAGGTGGGAAAAGGACCACACTAGTATCATCCCCAATTAGAGGCAGCGATCAATATCCCACAGCGATCAATATCCCACTGACGCAGGTGGGAAAAGGACCACACTAGTATCATCCCCAATTAGAGGCAGCGATCAATATCCCACAGCGATCAATATCCCACTGACGCAGGTGGGAAAAGGACCACACTAGTATCATCCCCAATTAGAGGCAGCGATCAATATCAATTAGAGGCAGCGATCAATATCCCACTGATCAATATCCCACAGGTGGGAAAAGGACCACACTAGTATCATCCCCAATTAGAGGCAGCGATCAATATCCCACTGATCAATATCCCAGACAGGTGGGAAAAGGACCACACTAGTATCATCCCCAATTAGAGGCAATCAATATCCCACAGCGATCAATATCCCACTGACGCAGGTGGGAAAAGGACCACACTAGTATCATCCCCAATTAGAGGCAGCGATCAATATCCCACTGACGCAGGTGGGAAAAGGACCACACTAGTATCATCCCCAATTAGAGGCAGCGATCAATATCCCACAGCGATCAATATCCCACTGACGCAGGTGGGAAAAGGACCACACTAGTATCATCCCCAATTAGAGGCAGTATCATCAATATCCCACAGCGATCAATATCCCACAAACACAGGTGGGAAAAGGACCACACTAGTATCATCCCCAATTAGAGGCAGCGATCAATATCCCACAGCGATCAATATCCCACTGACGCAGGTGGGAAAAGGACCACACTAGTATCATCCCCAATTAGAGGCAGCGATCAATATCCCACAGCGATCAATATCCCATGGGAAAAGGACCACACAGTATCATATCGATCAATATCCCACTGACGCAGGTGGGAAAAGGACCACACTAGTATCATCCCCAATTAGAGGCAGCGATCAATATCCCCAGCGATCAATATCCCACTGACGCAGGTGGGAAAAGGACCACACTAGTATCATCCCCAATTAGAGGCAGCGATCAATATCCCACAGCGATCAATATCCCACTGACGCAGGTGGGAAAAGGACCACACTAGTATCATCCCCAATTAGAGGCAGCGATCAATATCCCACAGCGATCAATATCCCACTGACAGGTGGGAAAAGGACCAGGTATCATCCCCAAAAGGACCACACGATCAATATCATCCACACTAGTATCATCCCCAATTAGAGGATCAATATCCCACAGCGATCAATATCCCACGAGGTGGGAAAAGGACCACAGTATCATCCCCCCGATCAGCGATCAATATGACGCAGGTGGGAAAAGGACCCACTAGTATCATCCCCAATTAGAGGCAGCGATCAATAGCGATCAATATCCCACTGACGCAGGTGGGAAAAGGACCACACTAGTATCATCCCCAATTAGAGGCAGCGATCAATATCCCACTGACGCAGGTGGGAAAAGGACCACACTAGTATCATCCCCAATTAGAGCAGCGATCAATATCCCACAGCGATCATCCCACTAGGTGGGAAAAGGACCACACTAAGTATCATCCCCAATTAGAGGCAGCGATCAATATCCCACAATATGACGCAGGTGGGAAAAGGACCACACTAGTATCATCCCCAATTAGAGCAGCGATCAATATCCCACAGCGATCAATATCCCACTGACGCAGGTGGGAAAAGGACCACACTAGTATCATCCCCAATTAGAGGCAGCGATCAATATCCCACAGCGATCAATATCCCACTGACGCAGGTGGGAAAAGGACCACACTAGTATCATCCCCAATTAGAGGCAGTATCATCCCCAATCAATATCAGCGATCAATATCCCACTGACGCAGGTGGGAAAAGGACCACACTAGTATCATCCCCAATTAGAGGCAGCGATCAATATCCCACAGCGATCAATATCCCACTGACGCAGGTGGGAAAAGGACCACACTAGTATCATCCCCAATTAGAGGCAGCGATCAATATCCCACAGCGACCACACTAAGTATCATCAATATCCCACTGACAATATCCCAGGTGGGAAAAGGACCACACTAGTATCATCCCCAATTAGAGGCAGCGATCAATATCCCACAGCGATCAATATCCCACTGACGCAGGTGGGAAAAGGACCACACTAGTATCATCCCCAATTAGAGGCAGCGATCAATATCCCACAGCGATCAATATCCCACAGGTGGGAAAAGGACGCAGGTGGGAAAAGGACCACACTAGTATCATCCCCAATTAGAGGCAGCGATCAATATCCCACAGCGATCAATATCCCACTGACGCAGGTGGGAAAAGGACCACACTAGTATCATCCCCAATTAGAGGCAGCGATCAATATCCCACAGCGATCAATATCCCACTGAGCGATCAATATCCCACAGCGATCAATATCCCAGGTGGGAAAAGGACCACACTAGTATCATCCCCAATTAGAGCGATCAATATCCCACAGCGATCAATATCCCACTGACGCAGGTGGAAAAGGACCACATCAGTATCATCCCACAGCGATCAATATCCCACTCAATATCCCACGCAGGTGGGAAAAGGACCACACTAGTATCATCCCCAATTAGAGGCAGCGATCAATATCCCACAGCGATCAATATCCCACTGACGCAGGTGGGAAAAGGACCACACTAGTATCATCCCCAATTAGAGGCAGCGATCAATATCCCACAGCGATCAATATCCCACAGACACAGGTGGGAAAAGGACCACACTAGTATCATCCCCAATTAGAGGCAGCGATCAATATCCCACTGACTGCAGGTGGGAAAAGGACCACACTAGTATCATCCCCAATTAGAGGATCAGCAGCGATCAATATCCCACTGACGCAGGTGGGAAAAGGACCACACTAGTATCATCCCCAATTAGAGGCAGCGATCAATATCCCACTGACGCAGGTGGGAAAAGGACCACACTAGTATCAGGGCAGCGATCAATATCCCACAGCGATCAATATCCCACTGACGCAGGTGGAAAAGGACCACACTAGTATCATCCCCAATTAGAGGCAGCGATCAGATCAATATCCCACTGATCAATATCCCACAGGTGGGAAAAGGACCACACTAGTATCATCCCCAATTAGAGGCAGCGATCAATATCCCACAGCGATCAATATCCCACTGACGCAGGTGGGAAAAGGACCACACTAGTATCATCCCCAATTAGAGCGGATCAATATCCCAGCAGGTGGGAAAAGGACCACACAGTATCATCCCCAATTAGAGGCAGCGATCAATATCCCACAAATCCCACAGGTGGGAAAAGGACCACACTAGTATCATCCCCAATTAGAGGCAGCGATCAATATCCCACATCAATATCCCACTGACGCAGGTGGGAAAAGGACCACACTAGTATCATCCCCAATCACAGCGATCAATATCCCAGGCAGGTGGGAAAAGGACCACACAGTATCATCCCCAATTAGAGGCAGATCGATCAATATCCCACTGACGCAGGTGGGAAAAGGACCACACTAGTATCATCCCCAATTAGAGGCAGCGATCAATATCCCCACTGATCAATATCCCACTGACGTGGGTGGGAAAAGGACCACACTAGTATCATCCCCAATTAGAGATCAATAGCGATCAATATCCCACTGCAGGTGGGAAAAGGATCAGTATCATCCCCAATTAGACAGCGATCAATATCCCACTGACGCAGGTGGGAAAAGGACCACACTAGTATCATCCCCAATTAGAGGCAGCGATCAATATCCCACTGACGCAGGTGGGAAAAGGACCACACTAGTATCATCCCCAATTAGAGGCAGCGATCAATATCCCACAGCGATCAATATCCCACTGACGCAGGGGGAAAAGGACCACACTAGTATCATCCCCAATTAGAGAGCGATCAATAGCGATCAATATCCACTGACAGGTGGGAAAAGGACCACACTAGTATCATCAATATCCCACTGACGCAGGTGGGGGAAAAGGACCATCAATATCATGGAAAAGGACCCACTAGTATCATCCCCAATTAGAGGCAGCGATCAATATCCCCAGCGATCAATATCCCACTGACGCAGGTGGGAAAAGGACCACACTAAGTATCATCCCCAATTAGACAGACACAGGTCAGTATCATCCCCAATTAGAGGCAGCGATCAATATCCCACAGCGATCAATATCCCACTGGCAGGTGGAAAAGGACCACACTAGTATCATCCCCAATTAGAGGCAGCGATCAATATCCCACAGCGATCAATATCCCACTGACGCAGGTGGGAAAAGGACCACACTAGTATCATCCCCAATTAGAGGCAGCGATCAATATCCTAGTATCATCCCCAGCGATCAATATCCCACTGATCAATATCCCTACGCAGGTGGGAAAAGGACCACACTAGTATCATCCCCAATTAGAGGCAGCGATCAATATCCCACAGCGATCAATATCCCACTGACGACAGGTGGGAAAAGGACCACACTAGTATCATCCCCAATTAGAGCGCAGCGATCAATATCCCACACGCAGGTGGGAAAAGGACCACACAATCATCCCCCCATCAATATCCCACAGCGATCAATATCCCACTGACGCAGGTGGGAAAAGGACCACACTAGTATCATCCCCAATTAGAGGCAGCGATCAATATCCCACAGCGATCAATATCCCACTGACGCAGGTGGGAAAAGGACCACACTAGTATCATCCCCAATTAGAGGCAGCGATCAATATCCCACAGCGATCAATATCCCACATCAATATCCCACACGCAGGTGGGAAAAGGACCACACTAGTATCATCCCCAAGTATCATCCCCAGAGGCAGCGATCAATATCCCACAGCGATCAATATCCCACTGACGCAGGTGGGAAAAGGACCACACTAGTATCATCCCCAATTAGAGGCAGCGATCAATATCCCATCCCAGCGATCAATATCCCACAGCGATCAATATCCCACAGGTGGGAAAAGGACCACACTAAGTATCATCCCCAATTAGAGGCAGCGATCAATATCCCACAGCGATCAATATCCCACTGACGCAGGTAGGAAAAGGACCACACTAGTATCATCCCCAATTAGAGGCAGCGATCAATATCCCACGATCAATATCCCACTGACGCAGGTGGGAAAAGGACCACACTAGTATCATCCCCAATTAGAGGCAGCGATCAATAGATCAATATCCCACAGCGATCAATCATCCCCAATTAGAGGCAGCGATCAATATCCCACTGATCAATATCCCAGGCAGGGGAAAAGGACCACACTAGTATCATCCCCAATTAGAGGCAGCGATCAATATCCCACAGCGATCAATATCCCACTGACGCAGGTGGGAAAAGGACCACACTAGTATCATCCCCAATTAGAGCGATCAATATCCCACTGAGCAGGTGGGAAAATCAATATCCCCACAGCGATCAATATCCCACTGAAGAAGGTGGGAAAAGGACCACACTAGTATCATCCCCAATTAGAGGCAGCGATCAATATCCCACAGCGATCAATATCCCACAAACACAGGTGGGTAAAGGACCACACTAGTATCATCCCCAATTAGAGGCAGCGATCAATATCCCACAGCGATCAATATCCCACTGACGCAGGTGGGAAAAGGACCACACTAAGTATCATCCCCAATTAGAGGCAGCGATCAATATCCCACAGCGATCAATATCCCACAAACACAGGTGGGAAAAGGACCACACTAGTATCATCCCCAATTAGAGGCAGCGATCAATATCCCACTGAGACAGGTGGGTAAAGGACCACACTAGTATCATCCCCAATTAGAGGCAGCGATCAATATCCCACAGCGATCAATATCCCACTGACGCAAGTGGGAAAAGGACCACACTAGTATCATCCCCAATTAGAGGCAGCGATCAATATCCCACTGACGCAGGTGGGAAAAGGACCACACTAGTATCATCCCCAATTAGATGCAGCGATCAATATCCCACAGCGATCAATATCCCACTGACGCAGGGGGGAAAAGGACCACACTAAGTATCATCCCCAATTAGAGGCAGCGATCAATATCCCACAGACACAGGTGGGAAAAGGACCACACTAAGTATCATCCCCAATTAGAGGCAGCGATCAATATCCCACTGACGCAGGTGGGAAAAGGACCACACTAGTATCATCCCCAATTAGAGGCAGCGATCAATATCCCACTGACGCAGGTGGGAAAAGGACCACACTAAGTATCATCCCCAATTAGAGGCAGCGATCAATATCCCACAGCGATCAATATCCCACTGACGCAGGTGGGAAAAGGACCACACTAAGTATCATCCCCAATTAGAGAGGCAGATCAATATCCCACTCAATATCATCCCCACAGCGATCAATATCCCACTGACGCAGGGGGAAAAGGACCACACTAGTATCATCCCCAATTAGAGGCAGCGATCAATATCCCAATACACTGACGAGGTCAGTATCATCCCCAATTGACGATCAATAGGATCAATATCCCACTGAGGAAAAGGACCACACTAAGTATCATCCCCAATTAGAGGCAGCGATCAATATCCCACAGCGATCAATATCCCACTGACGCAGGTGGGAAAAGGACCACACTAGTATCATCCCCCCAATTAGAGGATCAATATCCCACTGCGAGGTCAATATCCCCAATTAGAGGCAGCGATCAATATCCCACTGACGCAGGTGGGAAAAGGACCACACTAGTATCATCCCCAATTAGAAAAGGACCACACTAGTATCATCCCCAGCGATCAATATCCCCCACTCCCACGCAGGTGGGAAAAGGACCACACTAGTATCATCCCCAATTAGAGGCAGCGATCAATATCCCACAGCGATCAATATCCCACTGACGCAGGGGGAAAAGGACTAGTATCACACTCAAGTATCATCCCCAATTAGAGGCAGCGATCAATATCCCACAGCGATCAATATCCCACTGACGCAGGTGGGAAAAGGACCACACTAGTATCATCCCCAATTAGAGGCAGCGATCAATATCCCACAGCGATCAATATCCCACTGAAGAAGGTGGGAAAAGGACCACACTAGTATCATCCCCAATTAGAGGCAGCGATCAATATCCCACAGCGATCAATATCCCACAAACACAGGTGGGTAAAGGACCACACTAGTATCATCCCCAATTAGAGGCAGCGATCAATATCCCACAGCGATCAATATCCCACTGACGCAGGTGGGAAAAGGACCACACTAAGTATCATCCCCAATTAGAGGCAGCGATCAATATCCCACAGCGATCAATATCCCACAAACACAGGTGGGAAAAGGACCACACTAGTATCATCCCCAATTAGAGGCAGCGATCAATATCCCACTGAGACAGGTGGGTAAAGGACCACACTAGTATCATCCCCAATTAGAGGCAGCGATCAATATCCCACAGCGATCAATATCCCACTGACGCAAGTGGGAAAAGGACCACACTAGTATCATCCCCAATTAGAGGCAGCGATCAATATCCCACTGACGCAGGTGGGAAAAGGACCACACTAGTATCATCCCCAATTAGATGCAGCGATCAATATCCCACAGCGATCAATATCCCACTGACGCAGGGGGGAAAAGGACCACACTAAGTATCATCCCCAATTAGAGGCAGCGATCAATATCCCACAGCGATCAATATCCCACTGACGCAGGTGGGAAAAGGACCACACTAGTATCATCCCCAATTAGAGGCAGCGATCAATATCCCACAGACACAGGTGGGAAAAGGACCACACTAAGTATCATCCCCAATTAGAGGCAGCGATCAATATCCCACAGCGATCAATATCCCACTGACGCAGGTGGGAAAAGGACCACACTAGTATCATCCCCAATTAGAGGCAGCGATCAATATCCCACAGCGATCAATATCCCACTGACGCAGGGGGAAAAAGGACCACACTAGTATCATCCCCAATTAGAGGCAGCGATCAATATCCCACAGCGATCAATATCCCACTGACGCAGGTGGGAAAAGGACCACACTAAGTATCATCCCCAATTAGAGGCAGCGATCAATATCCCACAGCGATCAATATCCCACTGACGCAGGTGGGAAAAGGACCACACTAGTATCATCCCCAATTAGAGGCAGCGATCAATATCCCACAGCGATCAATAGCGATCAATATCCCACTGACGCAGGTGGGAAAAGGACCACCTAGTATCACTGAGCGATCAATATCCCACAGATCAATATCCCACTGACGAAGGTGGGAAAAGGACCACACTAGTATCATCCCCAATTAGAGGCAGCGATCAATATCCCACAGCGATCAATATCCCACAGCAGTCACTGACATCCCCAATTAGAGGCAGCGATCAATATCCAGGTGGGAAAAGGACCACACTAGTATCATCCCCAATTAGAGGCAGCGATCAATATCCCACTGAGACAGGTGGGTGGGAAAAGGACCACACTAGTATCATCCCCAATTAGAGGCAGCGATCAATATCCCACAGCGATCAATATCCCACTGACGCAGGTGGGAAAAGGACCACACTAGTATCATCCCCAATTAGAGGCAGCGATCAATATCCCACAGCGATCAATATCCCACTGACGCAGGTGGGAAAAGGACCACACTAAGTATCATCCCCAATTAGAGGCAGCGATCAATATCCCACAGCGATCAATATCCCACTGACGCAGGTGGGAAAAGGACCACACTGGGAAAAGTATCATCCCCAATTAGAGGCAGCGATCAATATCCCACAGCGATCAATATCCCACTGACGCAGGTGGGAAAAGGACCACACTAGTATCATCCCCAATTAGAGGCAGCGATCAATATCCCACAGCGATCAATATCCCACTGACACAGGTGGGAAAAGGACCACACTAAGTATCATCCCCAATTAGAGGCAGCGATCAATATCCCACACAGGGGGAAAAGGACCACACTAGTATCATCCCCAATATCCCACTGACGCAGGTAGGAAAAGGACCACACTAGTATCATCCCCAATTAGAGGCAGCGATCAATATCCCACTGACGCAGGTGGGAAAAGGACCACACTAGTATCATCCCCAATTAGAGGCAGCGATCAATATCCCACAGCGATCAATATCCCACTGACGCAGGTGGGAAAAGGACCACACTAGTATCATCCCCAATTAGAGGCAGCGATCAATATCCCACAGCGATCAATATCCCACTGACGCAGGTGGGAAAAGGACCACACTAGTATCATCCCCAATTAGAGGCAGCGCAGATCAATATCCCGCAGGTGGGAAAAGGACCACACTAGTATCATCCCCAATTAGAGGCAGCGATCAATATCCCACAGCGATCAATATCCCACAAACACAGGTGGGTAAAGGACCACACTAGTATCATCCCCAATTAGAGGCAGCGATCAATATCCCACAGCGATCAATATCCCACTGACGCAGGTGGGAAAAGGACCACACTAAGTATCATCCCCAATTAGAGGCAGCGATCAATATCCCACAGGTGGGAAAAGCGATCAATATCCCACAAACACAGGTGGGAAAAGGACCACACTAGTATCATCCCCAATTAGAGGCAGCGATCAATATCCCACTGAGACAGGTGGGAAAAGGACCACACTAGTATCATCCCCAATTAGAGGCAGCGATCAATATCCCACAGCGATCAATATCCCACTGACGCAGGTGGGAAAAGGACCACACTAGTATCATCCCCAATTAGAGGCAGCGATCAATATCCCACTGACGCAGGTGGGAAAAGGACCACACTAGTATCATCCCCAATTAGATGCAGCGATCAATATCCCACAGCGATCAATATCCCACTGACGCAGGGGGGAAAAGGACCACACTAAGTATCATCCCCAATTAGAGGATCAGCGATCAATATATCCCACAGCGATCATCAATATCCCACTGACGCAGGTGGGAAAAGGACCACACTAGTATCATCCCCAATTAGAGGCAGCGATCAATATCCCACAGACACAGGTGGGAAAAGGACCACACTAAGTATCATCCCCAATTAGAGGCAGCGATCAATATCCCACAGCGATCAATAGCGATCAATATCCCACTGACGCAGGTGGGAAAAGGACCACACTAGTATCATCCCCAATTAGAGGCAGCGATCAATATCCCACAGCGATCAATATCCCACTGACGCAGGGGGAAAAAGGACCACACTAGTATCATCCCCAATTAGAGGCAGCGATCAATATCCCACAGCGATCAATATCCCACTGACGCAGGTGGGAAAAGGACCACACTAGTATCATCCCCAATTAGAGGCAGCAGGTGGGAAAAGGATCAATCATCCCCACAGCGATCAATATCCCACTGACGCAGGGGGAAAAGGACCACACTAGTATCATCCCCAATTAGAGGCAGCGATCAATATCCCACAGCGATCAATATCCCACTGACGCAGGTGGGAAAAGGACCACACTAGTATCATCCCCAATTAGAGGCAGCGATCAATATCCCACAGCGATCAATATCCCACTGACACAGGTGGGAAAAGGACCACACTAAGTATCATCCCCAATTAGAGGCAGCGATCAATATCCCACAGCGATCAATATCCCACTGACGCAGGTAGGAAAAGGACCACACTAGTATCATCCCCAATTAGAGAGCGATCAATATCCCACAGCGATCAATATCCCACTGACGCAGGTGGGAAAAGGACCACACTAGTATCATCCCCCCCAATATCCCACTGACGCAGGTGGGAAAAGGACCACACAGTATCATCCCCAATTAGAGGAGCAATATCCCACAGCGATCAATATCCCACTGACGCAGGGGGGAAAAGGACCACACTAAGTATCATCCCCAATTAGAGGCAGCGATCAATATCCCACAGCGATCAATATCCCACTGACGCAGGTGGGAAAAGGACCACACTAGTATCATCCCCAATTAGAGGCAGCGATCAATATCCCACAGCGATCAATATCCCACTGACGCAGGTGGGAAAAGGACCACACTAGTATCATCCCCAATTAGAGGCAGCGATCAATATCCCACAGCGATCAATATCCCACAAACACAGGTGGGTAAAGGACCACACTAGTATCATCCCCAATTAGAGGCAGCGATCAATATCCCACAGCGATCAATATCCCACTGACGCAGGTGGGAAAAGGACCACACTAAGTATCATCCCCAATTAGAGGCAGCGATCAATATCCCACAGCGATCAATATCCCACAAACACAGGTGGGAAAAGGACCACACTAGTATCATCCCCAATTAGAGGCAGCGATCAATATCCCACTGAGACAGGTGGGAAAAGGACCACACTAGTATCATCCCCAATTAGAGGCAGCGATCAATATCCCACAGCGATCAATATCCCACTGACGCAAGTGGAAAAAGGACCACACTAGTATCATCCCCAATTAGAGGCAGCGATCAATATCCCACAGCGATCAATATCCCACTGACGCAGGGGGAAAAAGGACCACACTAGTATCATCCCCAATTAGAGGCAGCGATCAATATCCCACTGACGCAGGTGGGAAAAGGACCACACTAGTATCATCCCCAATTAGAGGCAGCGATCAATATCCCACAGCGATCAATATCCCACTGACGCAGGTGGGAAAAGGACCACACTAGTATCATCCCCAATTAGAGGCAGCGATCAATATCCCACAGCGATCAATATCCCACAGCGATCAATATCCCACTGACGCAGGTGGGAAAAGGACCACACTAAGTATCATCCCCAATTAGAGGCAGCGATCATCAGCTGCCTCCAATTGGGAACCATACTCACACCAACATAGAAATTCTAGAACTAGAACACCCCCTAGTCACACTCTGACCTATAGTACCATTAGAAAACCCAAAAGGGATCTCTATGGTCAGGGCGTGACATGATAGCTAAAGGGGTTCTGTTCTGTGTCCTTAAGAATAATAGCGGTATCATCTGCCAGTTTGTTTAAGTTGTTATAAAACATTTTTTTTAAATGGCCAGCATCTCAGCAGCTAAAATGAATCAAATGGTGAATGTGGACATCCTTGTCGAATACCACGATTAAAATTGAATTGTGGAAAGGTACCAGGAGGAACGAACTGAATGAACTGATGATGTCGACCATATAACAGTGTCACGGTACCAATAAAAAAAATGTTTTAGAGATTGGAAAACAAAAATCATTTTCCATCATTTTAAAAAGCCTTTTAAACACACACACACACACACACACACACACACACACACACACACACACACACACACACACACACACACACACACACACACACACACACACACACACACACACACACACGCCCTCTGGATAGTGTGAAGGTCAGGGCACACAGAGATGATCAATCAGAAACATAGTGTCATTAGCTTGGGTGTGTGTTTGTGTGTTTGTGTGTGTGTGTGTGTGTGTGTGTGTGTGTGTGTGTGTGTGTGTGTGTGTGTGTGTGTGTGTGTGTGTGTGTGTGTGTGTCTGTCTGTTTTGTGGTATATGTCATTCCATAAAAACCTCTAGACTGTAAACCCCCTGGACTGTAAAACCCCTGGACTGTAAAACCTCTAGACTGTAGAGGAGAGGAGAGGAAGAGGAAGAGGAAGAGGAGAGGAAGAGGAAGAGGGAGAGGAGAGGAGAGGAGAGGAGAGGAGAGGAAGAGGAAGAGGGAGAGGAGAGGAGAGGAGAGGAGAGGAGAGGAGAGGAGAGGAGAGGAGAGGAGAGAAGAGGAGAGGAAGAGGAGAGGAAGAGGAGAGGAGAGGAGAGGAGAGGAGAGGAAGAGGAGAGGAGAGGAGAGGAGAGGAGAGGAGAGGAAGAGGAAGAGGAAGAGGGAGAGGAGAGGAGAGGAGAGGAGAGGAGAGGAGAGGAGAGGAGAGGAGAGGAGAAAGAGACAGACATTGAGAGGAATGAGAGAGGGAGAGAGTGAGAGTGAGAGTGAGAGAGAGATTGAGAGATAGCGAGAGAGAAATAGAATGAGAGAGATCAACTGTATGAAGTTTAGCCTTTATGTTTGTCTGTTTCACATGGATATATTTAGTATGTGTAGGAGCCTGCTGGCCCACACACCCTGGGTGGGTGATTCATCCTGCCTTTATACAGACACAGAGACAGAGAGAGATACAGAGAGAGAGAGAGAGAGAGAGAGAGAGACAGAGAGAGAGAGAGAGAGAGAGAGAGAGAGAGAGACAGACAGAGAGAGACAGAGAGAGACAGAGAGAGAGAGAGAGAGAGAGAGAGAGACAGAGAGAGAGACAGAGAGAGAGAGAGAGAGAGAGAGACAGAGAGAGAGAGAGAGAGAGAGAGAGAGAGAGAGAGAGAGAGAGAGACAGAAAGAGAGAGACAGAGAGAGAGAGAGAGACAAAGAGAGAGAGACCATGTATTCACCCTGCACACCCTAATTGACAACCAAACAAACCAAAACAAAGGCAAAGTCTTCTCATGCTTTGTTGATTTCAAAAAAGCCTTCGACTCAATCTGGCATGAGGGTCTGCTATACAAACTGATGGAAAGTGGTGTTGGGGGTAAAACATACGACATTATAAAATCCATGTACACAAACAACAAGTGTGCGGTTAAAATTGGCAAAAAACACACACATTTCTTCACACAGGGTCGTGGGGTTAGAGGGGTGAGACAGGGATGCAGCTTAAGCCCCACCCTCTTCAACATATATATCAACGAATTGGCGAGGGCACTAGAAAAGTCTGCAGCACCCGGCCTCCCCCTGCTAGGATCCGAAGTCAAATGCCTGCTGTTTGCTGATGATCTGGTGCTTCTGTCACCAACCAAGGAGGGTCTACAGCAGCACCTAGATCTTCTGCACAGATTCTGTCAGACCTGGGCCCTGACAGTAAATCTCAGTAAGACCAAAATAATGGTGTTCCAAAAAAGGTCCAGTCACCAGGACCACAAATTCAAATTCCATCTAGACACTGTTGCCCTAGAGCACACACAAAACTATACATACCTTGGCCTAAACATCAGTGCCACAGGTAACTTCCACAAAGCTGTGAACGATCTGAGAGACAAGGCAAGAAGGGCATTGTATGCCATCAAAAGAAACATAAATTTCAACATACCAATTAGGATTTGGCTAAAAATACTTGAATCAGTCATAGAGCCCATTGCCCTTTATGGTTGTGAGGTCTGGGGTCCGCTCACCAACCAAGACTTCACAAAATGGGACAAACACCAAATTGAGACTCTGCACGCAGAATTCTGCAGAAATATCCTCCGTGTACAACGTAAAACACCAAATAATGCATGCAGAGCAGAATTAGGCCGATACCCACTAATTATCAAAATCCAGAAAAGAGCCATTAAATTCTACAACCACCTAAAAGGAAGCGATTCACAAACCTTCCATAACAAAGCCATCACCTACAGAGAGATGAACCTGGAGAAGAGTCCCCTAAGCAAGCTGGTCCTGGGGCTCTGTTCACAAACACAAACACACCCTACAGAGCCCCAGGACAACAGCACAATTAGACCCAACCAAATCATGAGAAAACAAAAAGATAATTACTTAACACACTGGAAAGAATTAACAAAAAAACTGAGCAAACTAGAATGCTATTTGGCCCTACACAGAGAGTACACAGCGGCAGAATACCTGACCACTGTGACTGACCCAAAATTAAGGAAAGCTTTGACTATGTACAGACTCAGTGAGCATAGCCTTGCTATTGAGAAAGGCCGCCGTAGGCAGACATGGCTCTCAAGAGAAGACAGGCTATGTGCTCACTGCCCACAAAATGAGGTGGAAACTGAGCTGCACTTCCTAACCTCCTGCCCAATGTATGACCATATTAAATCAAATCAAATCAAATCAAATTTTATTTGTCACATACACATGGTTAGCAGATGTTAATGCGAGTGTAGCGAAATGCTTGTGCTTCTAGTTCCGACAATGCAGTAATAACCAACAAGTAATCTAACTAACAATTCCAAAACTACTGTCTTATACACAGTGTAAGGGGATAAGGAATATGTACATAAGGATATATGAATGAGTGATGGTACAGAGCAGCATACAGTAGATGGTATCGAGTACAGTATATACATATGAGATGAGTATGTAGACAAAGTAAACAAAGTGGCATAGTTAAAGTGGCTAGTGATACATGTATTACATAAGGATGCAGTCGATGATGTAGAGTACAGTATATACATATGCATATGAGATGAATAGTGTAGGGTAAGTAACATTATATAAGGTAGCATTGTTTAAAGTGGCTAGTGATATATTTACATCATTTCCCATCAATTCCCATTATTAAAGTGGCTGGAGTTGGGTCAGTGTCAATGACAGTGTGTTGGCAGCAGCCACTCAATGGTGGCTGTTTAACAGTCTGAGATACATATTTCCCCCAGATCACACAGATCCACAAAGAATGAGAAAACAAACCCAATGTTGATAAACTCCCATATCTACTGGGTGAAATTCCACAGTGTGACATCACAGCAGCAAGATGTGTGACCTGTTGTCACGAGAAAAGGGCAACCAGTGAAGAACAAACACCATTGTAAATACAACCCATATTTATGCTTATTCATTTTATCTTTTGTTCTTTAACCATTTGTACATTGTTACAACACTGTATATATATAATATGACATTTGTAATGTCTTTATTGTTTTGAAACTTCTGTATGTGTAATGTTTACTGTTCATTTTTGTTGTTTTTCACTTTATATATTCACTTTGTATGTTGTCTACCTCACTTGCTTTGGCAATGTTAACACATGTTTCCCATGCCAATAAAGCCCTTGAATTGAATTGAATTGAATTGAGAGAGAGAGACAGAGAGAGAGAGAGAGACAGAGAGAGAGAGAGAGAGAGAGAGAGAGAGACAGAGAGCGAGACAGAGAGAGAGAGAGAGAGAGAGAGAGAGAGAGAGAGAGAGGGAGAGAGGGAGAGAGAGAGGGAGAGAGGGAGAGAGAGAGACAGAGAGAGAGAGAGAGAGAGAGAGAGAGAGAGAGAGAGAGAGAGAGAGAGAGAGAGAGAGACAGAGAGAGAGAGAGAGAGAGAGAGAGAGAGGGAGAGAGAGAGAGAGAGAGGCAGAGATAGAGAGAGAGAGAGAGAGAGACAGAGAGACAGAGAGAGAGAGAGAGAGAGAGAGAGAGAGAGAGAGAGAGAGAGAGAGAGAGAGAGAGAGAGAGACAGAGAGAGAGAGAGAGAGAGAGAGAGAGAGAGAGAGAGAGAGAGAGAGAGAGAGAGAGAGAGAGAGAGAGAGAGAGAGAGAGAGAGAGAGAGAGAGAGAGAGAGAGAGAGAGAGACAGAGGAGAGAGAGAGACAGAGATAGAGAGAGAGAGAGAGACAGAGAGAGAGACAGAGAGAGGTAGGGAGAGAGGGAGAGAGAGAGAGAGACAGAGATAGAGAGAGAGAGAGAGAGAGAGAGAGAGAGAGAGAGAGAGAGAGAGAGAGAGAGAGAGAGAGAGACAGAGAGAGAGAGAGATAGAGAGTGTAACTTTTATTTCACTTTTGTATATTATCAACCTCACTGGCAATTTTAACAATTGTTTCTTGAATTGAGACAGACAGAGATAGAACAATAGATAGACGGAGGAGGGAGGGAGGATAGAACAGCAGATAGAACAATAGATAGACGGAGGAGGGAGGGAGGATAGAACAGCAGATAGAACAATAGATAGACGGAGGAGGGAGGGAGGATAGAACAGTAGATAGAACAATAGATAGACGGAGGAGGGAGGGAGGATAGAACAGCAGATAGAACAATAGATAGACGGAGGAGGGAGGGAGGATAGAACAGCAGATAGAACAATAGATAGACGGAGGAGGGAGGGAGGATAGAACAGCAGATAGAACAATAGATAGACGGAGGAGGGAGGGAGGATAGAACAGCAGATAGAACAATAGATAGAAGGAGGAGGGAGGGAGGATAGAACAGCAGATAGAACAATAGATAGACGGAGGAGGGAGGGAGGATAGAACAGCAGATAGAACAATAGATAGAACAATAGATAGACGGAGGAGGGAGGGAGGATAGAACAGCAGATAGAACAATAGATAGAACAATAGATAGACGGAGGAGGGAGGGAGGATAGAACAGCAGATAGACGGAGGAGGGAGGGAGGATAGAACAGCAGATAGACGGAGGAGGGAGGGAGGATAGAACAGCAGATAGAACAATAGATAGAACAATAGATAGACGGAGGAGGGAGGGAGGATAGAACAGTAGATAGAACAATAGATAGACGGAGGAGGGAGGGAGGATAGAACAGTAGATAGAACAATAGATAGACGGAGGAGGGAGGGAGGATAGAACAGCAGATAGAACAATAGATAGACGGAGGAGGGAGGGAGGATAGAACAGCAGATAGAACAATAGATAGAACAATAGATAGACGGAGGAGGGAGGGAGGATAGAACAGCAGATAGACGGAGGAGGGAGGGAGGATAGAACAGCAGATAGAACAATAGATAGACGGAGGAGGGAGGGAGGATAGAACAGCAGATAGAACAATAGATAGACGGAGGAGGGAGGGAGGATAGAACAGCAGATAGACGGAGGAGGGAGGGAGGATAGAACAGCAGATAGACGGAGGAGGGAGGGAGGATAGAACAGCAGATAGAACAGCAGATAGACGGAGGAGGGAGGGAGGATAGAACAGCAGATAGACGGAGGAGGAGGGAGGATAGAGCAGATAGAACAGCAGATAGACGGAGGAGGGAGGGAGGATAGAACAGCAGATAGACGGAGGAGGGAGGGAGGATAGAACAGCAGATAGACGGAGGAGGGAGGGAGGATAGAACAGCAGATAGACGGAGGAGGGAGGGAGGATAGAACAGCAGATAGAACAATAGATAGACAGAGGAGGGAGGGAGGATAGAACAGCAGATAGACGGAGGAGGGAGGGAGGATAGAACAGCAGATAGACGGAGGAGGGAGGGAGGATAGAACAGCAGATAGACGGAGGAGGGAGGGAGGATAGAACAGCAGATAGACGGAGGAGGGAGGGAGGATAGAACAGCAGATAGACGGAGGAGGGAGGGAGGATAGAACAGCAGATAGACGGAGGAGGGAGGGAGGATAGAACAGCAGATAGACGGAGGAGGGAGGGAGGATAGAACAGCAGATAGACGGAGGAGGGAGGGAGGATAGAACAGCAGATAGACGGAGGAGGGAGGGAGGATAGAACAGCAGATAGAACAGCAGATAGACGGAGGAGGGAGGGAGGATAGAACAGCAGATAGACGGAGGAGGGAGGGAGGATAGAACAGCAGATAGACGGAGGAGGGAGGGAGGATAGAACAGCAGATAGAACAGCAGATAGACGGAGGAGGGAGGGAGGATAGAACAGCAGATAGACGGAGGAGGGAGGGAGGATAGAACAGCAGATAGACGGAGGAGGGAGGGAGGATAGAACAGCAGATAGAACAGCAGATAGACGGAGGAGGGAGGGAGGATAGAACAGCAGGATAGACGGAGGAGGGAGGGAGGATAGAACAGCAGGATAGACGGAGGAGGGAGGGAGGATAGATTGGTTCATGAAATGATTAAAAGTTATATAATGTTTTTTTTCTGTGTGTATAAACCTCTTGTCCCAGTAAAACCCCGAGACCATGTGTTGCTGTGATTCAGAGGCAGAAGGTTTAATAGTCACATGTGTTTACAGGTGTGATTACCTTTGAGCTCCAACATTCAGGAACTAAAAGTGAAATTAAATATTGAGCTAATAAATAAAAACAATAATAATAATATAATATATAATATAATAATATAATATATAATATAATAATATAATATATAATATAATAATATAATATATAATATAATAATATAATATATAATATAATAATATAATATATAATATAATAATATAATAATATAATAATATAATATATAATATAATAATATAATATATAATATAATAATATAATATATAATATAATAATATAATATATAATATATAATATAATAATATAATATATAATATAATAATATAATATATAATATAATAATATAATATATAATATAATAATATAATATATAATATAATAATATAAATAGACCTCTGTTCTCGTCTCCACACAGCTTGAAAAAATACCAAGAGAACAGGATGGCATAGACGTAGAAACTGGGGTCTCGGTCCTTTGACCTTTGACATAGACGTAGAAACTGGGGTCTCAGTCCTTTGACCTTTGACCTTTGACATAGACGTAGAAACTGGGGTCTCGGTCCTTTGACCTTTGACGTAGACGTAGAAACTGGGGTCTCGGTCCTTTGACCTTTGACATAGACGTAGAAACTGGGGTCTCGGTCCTTTGACCTTTGACATAGACGTAGAAACTGGGGTCTCGGTCCTTTGACCTTTGACATAGACGTAGAAACTGGGGTCTCGGTCCTTTGACCTTTGACATAGACGTAGAAACTGGGGTCTCAGTCCTTTGACCTTTGACCTTTGACATAGACGTAGAAACTGGGGTCTCGGTCCTTTGACCTTTGACGTAGACGTAGAAACTGGGGTCTCGGTCCTTTGACCTTTGACATAGACGTAGAAACTGGGGTCTCGGTCCTTTGACCTTTGACATAGACGTAGAAACTGGGGTCTCGGTCCTTTGACCTTTGACATAGACGTAGAAACTGGGGTCTCAGTCCTTTGACCTTTGACCTTTGACATAGACGTAGAAACTGGGGTCTCAGTCCTTTGACCTTTGACCTTTGACATAGACGTAGAAACTGGGGTCTCAGCCCTTTGAACGAGTTACACAAAGACAAGAACGCTTCTTCTTCCACAGACAGACAAGAACGCATCTTCTTCCACAGACAGAGAGTGGGTTTGTCATTACACCACCACCCCAATAGGACAGAGTTTGTCATTTCCCAACACCACCACCCCAACAGGACAGTTAGTCATTTCCCAACACCACCACCCCAACAGGACAGTTTGTCATTTCCCAACACCACCACCCC
>NW_027039752.1:83770-95927 GCF_034236695.1 Oncorhynchus nerka | reverse complement strand
TCTGTTGTACCACTAGCCTTAGCCACCAGGTCAGGTTCTTCTGTTGTTCCTCTAGCCTTAGTCACCAGGTCAGGTTCTTCTGTTGTTCCACTAGCCTTAGTCACCAGGTCAGGTTCTTCTGTTGTTTCTCTAGCCTTAGCCACCAGGTCAGGTTTTTCTGTTGTTCCACTAGCCTTAGTCACCAGGTCAGGCTCTTCTGTTGTGCCACTAGCCTTAGTCACCAGGACAGGTTCTTCTGTTGTTCCACTAGTCTTAGTCACCAGGTCAGGTTCTTCTGTTGTTCCACTAGCCTTAGGCACCAGGTCAGGTTATTCTGTTTTTCCACTAGCCTTAGTCACCAGGACAGGTTCTTAGTCACCAGGTCAGGGTCTCCTGACTTCCGGCGCCGACTGAGATGGCCGCCTCGCTTCGCGTTCCTAGGAAACTATGCAGTTTTTTGTTTTTTTACGTGTTATTTCTTACATTAGTACCCCAGGTCATCTTAGGTTTCATTACATACAGTCGAGAAGAACTACTGAATATAAGATCAGCGCCAACTCACCATCAGTACGACCAAGAGTAGCATTCCAGAGGGACATCAGAGACTGCAACGTTCTCTGCTTCACAGAAACATGGCTTACTGGGAAGACGCTATCCGAGGCGGTGCAGCCAACGGGTTTCTCCACGCATCGCGCCGACAGAAACAAACATCTTTCTGGTAAGAAGAGTGGCGGGGGCGTATGCCTCATGACTAACGAGACATGGTGTGATGAAGGAAACATACAGGAACTCAAATCCTTCTGTTCACCTGATTTAGAATTCCTCACAATCAAATGTAGACCGTGATTATCTTCCAAGAGAATTCTCTCGATTATAATCACAGCCGTATATATCCCCCAAGCAGACACATCGATGGCTCTGAACGAACTTTATTTAACTCTTTGCAAACTGGAAACCATTTATCCGGAGGCTGCATTCATTGTAGCTGGGGATTTTAACAAAGCTAATCTGAAAACAAGACTCCCTAAATTTTACCAGCATATCGATTGCGCAACCAGGGGTGGTAAAACCTTGGATCATTGTTACTTCTAACTTCCGCGACGCATATAAGGCCCTGCCCCGCCCCTTTCGGAAAAGCTGACCACGACTCCATTTTGCTGATCCCTGCCTACAGGCAGAAACTAAAACAAGAGGCTCCCACGCTGAGGTCTGTTCAACGCTGGTCAGACCAAGCTGACTCCACACTCCAAGACTGCTTCCATCACGTGACTGGGGACATGTTTCAGTATTGCGTCAGATGGAAATATTGACGAATCACGCTGATTCGGTGCGAAGTTCATTAGAACGTGCGTCGAAGATGTCGTTCCCATAGCAACGATAAAACATTCCCAAACCAGAAACCGTGGATTTATGGCAGCATTCGTGCGGAAACTGAAAGCGCCAACCACTGCTTTTAATCAGGCAAGGTGTCTGGTAATATGTCCGAATATAAACAATGCAGCTATTCCTCCGCAAGGCTATTAAACAAGCTAAGCGTCAGTACAGAGACAAAGTGGAATCTCAATTCAATGGCTCAGACACAAGAGGCATGTGGCAGGGTCTACAGTCAATCACGGACTACAAGAAGAAACCCAGCCCAGTCACGGACCAGGATGTCTTGCTCCCAGGCAGACTAAATCACTTTTTGCCCGCTTTGAGGACAATACAGTGCCACTGACACGGCCTGCAACGAAAACATGCGGCCCTCCTTCACTGCAGCCGAGGTGAGTAAGACATTTAAACGTGTTAACCTCGCAAGGCTGCAGGCCCAGACGGCATCCTCAGCCGCGCCTCAGAGCATGCGAGACCAGCTGGCCGGTGTGTTTACGGACATATTCAATCAATCCCTATACCAGTCTGCTGTTCCCACATGCTTCAAGAGGGCCACCATTGTTCCTGTTCCCAAGAAAGCTAATGTAACTGAGCTAAACGACTACCGCCCCCGAGCACTCACTTCCGTCATCATGAAGTGCTTTGAGAGACTAGTCAAGGACCATATCACCTCCACCCTACCTGACACCCTAGACCCACTCCAATTTACTTACCGCCCAAATAGGTCCACAGACGATGCAATCTCAACCACACTGCACACTGCCCTAACCCACCTGGACAAGAGGAATACCTATGTGAGAATGCTGTTCATCGACTACAGCTCGGCATTCACACCATAGTACCTCCAGCTCGTCATCAAGCTCGAGACCCTGGGTCTCGAATTCCCGCCCTGTGCAACTGGGTACTGACTTCCTGACGGGCCGCCCACAGGTGGTGAGGGTAGCACAGACATCTCCTCCCGACATCCTCAACACGCTCCCACAAGGGTGCTCTGAGCCTCTCCTGCACTCCCTGTTCACCCAATGCATCATGCCATGCACGCTCCAACTCAACTGCTCATCAAGTTTATGGACGACACAACAGTGGTAGGCTTGATTACCACAACGACGAGACGCCTACAGGAGGCAGGAGGAGGCTCCTCGGAGTGTGGTGTCAGAAAATAACCTCACACTCAACGGCCACCAAAACTAAGGAGATGATTGTGGACTTCAGGAAACAGCAGAGGGAACACCCCCTATCCACATCGATGGATCAGTAGTGGAGAGGGTAGCAAGTTTTAAGTTCCTCGGCATACACATCACAGACAAACTGAATTGGTCCACTCACACTGACAGCGTCGTGAAGAAGGCGCAGCAGCGCCTCTTCAACCTCAGGAGGCTGAAGAAATTCGGCTTGTCACCAAAAGCACTCACAAACTTCTACAGATGCACAATCGAGAGCATCCTGGCGGGCTGTATCACCGCCTGGTACGGCAACTGCTCCGCCCTCAACCGTAAGGCTCTCCAGAGGGTAGTGAGGTCTGCACAACGCATCACCGGGGGCAAACTACCTGCCCTCCAGGACACCTACACCACCCGATGTTACAGGAAGGCCATAAAGATCATCAAGGACATCAACCACCCGAACCACTGCCTGTTCACCCCGCTATCATCCAGAAGGCGAGGTCAGTACAGGTGCATCAAAGCTGGGACCGAGAGACTGAAAAACAGCTTCTATCTCAAGGCCATCAGACTGTTAAACAGCAATCACTAACATTGAGTGGCTGCTGCCAACACACTGTCATTGACACTGACCCAACTCCAGCCACTTTAATAATGGGAATTGATGGGAAATGATGTAAATATATCACTAGCCACTTTAAACAATGCTACCTTATATAATGTTACTTACCCTACACTATTCATCTCATATGCATATGTATATACTGTACTCTAGATCACCACTGCATTCTTATGTCACTAGCCACTTTAACTATGCCACTTTGTTTACTTTGTCTACATACTCATCTCATATGTATATACTGTACTCGATACCATCTACTGTATGCTGCTCTGTACCATCACTCATTCATATATCCTTATGTACATATTCCTTATCCCCTTACACTGTGTATAAGACAGTAGTTTTGGAATTGTTAGTTAGATTACTTGTTGGTTATCACTGCATTGTCGGAACTAGAAGCACAAGCATTTCGCTACACTCGCATTAACATCTGCTAACCATGTGTATGTGACAAATAA
This sequence comes from Oncorhynchus nerka, assembly GCF_034236695.1. NCBI lineage: Eukaryota > Metazoa > Chordata > Actinopteri > Salmoniformes > Salmonidae > Oncorhynchus > Oncorhynchus nerka. Next base: position 92,337 of record NW_027039752.1, on the reverse strand, counting down.
AATTTGATTTGATTTGATTTGATTTCCTATTGTACCACTAGCCTAAGCCACCAGGTCAGGTTCTTCTGTTGTTCCACTATCCTTAGTCACCAGGTCAGGTTCTTCTGTTGTTCCACTGGCCTTAGTCACCAGGACAGGTTCTTAGTCACCAGGTCAGGGTCTCCTATTGTACCACTAGCCTAAGCCACCAGGTCAGTTTCTTCTGTTGTTCCACTAGCCTTAGCCACCAGGTCAGGTTCTTCTGTTGTTCCACTAGCATTAGTAACCAGGTCAGGGTCTCCTGTTGTACCACTAGCCTTAGTCACCAGGACAGGTTATTAGTCACCAGGTCAGGGTCTCCTGTTGTACCACTAGCCTAAGCCACCAGGTCAGGGTCTCCTGTTGTTCCACTAGCCTTAGACACCAGGTCAGGTTCTCCTGTTGTACCACTAGCCTTAGTCACCAGGACAGGGTCTCCTGTTGTTCCACTAGCCTTAGTCACCAGGTCAGGTTCTTCTGTTGTACCACTAGCCTTAGCCACCAGGTCAGGTTCTTCTGCTGTTCCTCTAGCCTTAGTCACCAGGTCAGGTTCTCCTGTTGTGCCACTAGCCTTAGTCACCAGGTCAGGTTCTTCTGTTGTTCCAATAGCCTTAGTCACCAGGTCAGGTTCTTCTGTTGTTCCACTAGTCTTAGTCACCAGGTCAGGTTCTTCTGTTGTTCCACTGGCCTTAGCCACCAGGACAGGTTCTCCTGTTGTACCACTAGCCTTGGTCACCAGGACAGGTTCTCCTGTTGTACCATTAGCCTTGGTCACCAGGACAGGTTCTTCTGTTGTTCCACTAGCCTTGGCCACCAGGTCAGGTTCTTCTGTTGTACCACTATTCTTAGTCACCAGGACAGGTTCTCCTGTTGTACCACTAGCCTTGGTCACCAGGACAGGTTCTCCTGTTGTTCCTCTAGCCTTAGTCACCAGGTCAGGTTCTTCTGTTGTTCCACTAGCATTAGCCACCAGGTCAGGTTCTCCTGTTGTTCCTCTAGCCTTAGTCACCAGGCCAGGTTCTTCTGTTGTTCCACTAGCATTAGCCACCAGGTCAGGTTCTCCTGTTGTTCCTCTAGCCTTAGTCACCAGGACAGGTTCTTAGTCACCAGGTCAGGGTCTCCTGTTGTACCACTAGCCTTAGTCACCAGGTCAGGTTCTTCTGTTGTTCCACTAGCATTAGCCACCAGGTCAGGTTCTCCTGTTGTTCCTCTAGCCTTAGTCACCAGGACAGGTTCTTAGTCACCAGGTCAGCGTCTCCTGTTGTACCACTAGCCTTAGTCAACAGGACAGGTTCTTCTGTTGTTCCACTAGTCTTAGTCACCAGGTCAGGTTCTCCTGTTGTACCACTAGCCTTAGTCACTACTATATTAAAGGTGATAATTTGTTCATATTCAAATAACTGGAGCTGTACCACTTTTATCAGGCTGGGATTTGAGTGACTCCATCATTTCATCCAAGGCAATACTTATATGGTTAAATCACATATGAACATGAAATAGTGATGTTGCCCACTCACTAACTGCTGCTAGATATAATTTCAAACAGACATGACTAACAAGGTGAAGGGGTTTAAATACAACAAGTCAATGAGTTACACTCAGATCACTCTTTCAATATGCGTAGAGAAGCATGGTATCATGATAGTTAATTAATTGTCCATTGCAGATGTTTTTTTTCTTCTCAATATCTGTACCTGTACACAGCCGATCTGTAAATAGCACACCCAACTACAGTGGGGCAAAAAAGTATTTAGTCAGCCACCTATTGTGCAAGTTCTCCCACTTAAAAAGATGAGAGAGGCCTGTAAATTTTCATCATAGGTACACTTCAACTATGACAGACAAAATGAAGAAAAAAAATCCAGAAAATCACATTGTAGGATTTTTAATGAGTTTATTTGCAAATTATGGTGGAAAATAAGTATTTGGTCACCTACAAACAAGCAAGATTTCTGGCTCTCACAGACCTGTAAGAGGCTCCTCTGTCCTCAACTCGTTACCTGTATTAATGGCACCTATTTGAACTTGTTATCAGTATAAAAGACACCTGTCCACAAACTCAAACAGTCACACTCCAAACTCCACTATGGCCAAGACCAAAGAGCTGTCAAAGGACACCAGAAACAAAATTAATTAATTATTCATTACATGCATAATTTAAAAATGGAGCGAATATGGCACCATAACAAACCTTCCAAGAGAGGGCCACCCACCAAAACTCACGGACCAGGCAGAGAGGCAACAAAGAGACCAAAGATAACCTGAACGAGCTGCCAACTCCATAGCGAAATTGAGTATCTGTTGATAGGACCACTTTAGCCTTACACTCCACAGAGCTGGGCTTTACAAAAGAGTGGCCGAAAAAAACATTGCTTAAAGAAAAATAAGTAAACACGTTTGGTGTTCGCTAAAAGTCATGTGAAGACACCCCAAACATATGGACGAAGGTACTCTGGTTAGACTTTTGTCCATCAAGGAAAATGCTATGTCTGGCACAAACCCAACACCTCTCATCACCCCCGGGATAACACTATCCCACAGTGAAGCATGGTGGTGGCAGCATCATGCTGTTGGGACGTTTTTCATCATCAGGGACTGGGAAACTGGTCAGAATTGAAGGAATGATGGATGGCGCTAAATACAGAAATACAGGGAAATTCTTGAGGGAAACCTGTTTGTCATCCAGAGATTTGAGAATGGGACAGAGGTTCACATAAGCATACCGCTAAAGCTACACTCGAGTGGTTTAAGGGGAAACATTTAAATGTCTTGGAATGGCCTTGTCAAAGCCCAGATCTCAATCAAATTGAGAATCTGTGGTATGACTTAAAGATTGCTGTTCACCAGCGGAACCCATCCAACTTAAAGGAGCTGAGGCAGTTTTGCCATGAAGAATGGGCAAAACTCCTGGTGGCTAGATGTGCCAAGCTTATAGAGACAAACCCCAAGAGACTTGTAGATGTAATTGCTTCAAAAGGTGGGTCTACAAAGTATTGACTTTGAGGGGGTGAATGGTTATGCACGCTCAAGTTTTCAGTGTTTTTGTATTATTCCTTGCTTGTTTCACAATAAAAAATATTTTGCATCTTCAAAGTGGTAGGCATGTTATGTAAATCAAATTATACAAACCCCCCAAAATTATATTTTAATTCCAGGTTAAAAGGCAACAAAATATAAAAAATGCCAGCGGGTGAATACTTTCACAGGCCACTGTACCTCTATGGAGGTGAGAGAACCTTCCAGAAGGACAACCATCTCTGCAGCCCTCCACCATTCAGGCCTTTATGGTAGAGTGGCCTGACGGAAGCCACTCCTCAGTAAAAGGCACATGACAGCCCGCTCGGAGTTGCCAAAAGGCACCTGAAGGACAGACCATGAGAAACAAGATTCTCTGGTCTGATGGAACCAAAATTGAATTCTTTGGCCTGAATGCCAAGTCACGTCATGTCCGGCACAAACCCAACACCTCTCATCACCCCGATAACACCATCCCCATGGTGAAGCACGGTGGTGGCAGCATCATCGTGTGTGGATTTCCTTCAGTGGCAGGGGCTGGGAGACTAGTCAGGATTGAGGGGCTGCGACAAAGGTTTCGCCTTCCAACAGGACAACGACCCTAAGCACACAGTCAAGACAACGTGGACTTACTCGGGACAAGTCTCTTAATGTTCTGATTTGCCCAGCCAGAGCCTGGACTTGAACTTGAACAAACATCTCTTCTGAGACCTACAATTATGTGTAGCAATGTTAAGCATCCACCCTGACAGAGCCTGAGAGGATCTGCAGAGAAGAATAAGATTTGCAAACAATATATTTTTGCATTGTTATTGTGTGGTATTGTGCGTGGAATGGTGAGAAAAAAATATATTTCATACATTTTAGAATAAGACTGTAACGTTACAATACGTGGAAAAAGTCCAGAGGTCTGAATACTTTCTGAATGCACTATAGTCCCACAGCAACACATCTCACATTTCCGCTGAGAGTTTCTACAGGACATGAATGCAGGAATCTCTTTCAGAAATCCTTGAAGAGGTCACATCACATTTAATTAAGTATACTCAGTATACAGTATATATCTGCTTCCCAAAAGGCATCCTAATCCCTGTACACTGCACTACCTTATGGGCCCAAAGTAGGTCACTACGTAGAGACTATGCTTCTATTTGGGATATGGCACAATGTGAGGTTGGACTGACTAGACAGGATGCAAACGGTGGTAAGACATCAAGGACATTATGTTACTTAACTTGTCTATTCACCTCAACAGTTTTGCAAGGCAAATACAATAACATGTTCTTCTTAGGATATGAGTTGGGATATGAGTTGGGATATGAGTTGGGATATGAGTTGGGATATGAGTTGGGATATGAGTTGGGATATGAGTTGGGATATGAGTTGGGATAAGAGTTGGGATATGAGTTGGGATATGAGTTGGGAAAAGAGTTGGGATATGAGTTGGGATAAGAGTTGGGATATGAGTTGGGATAAGAGTTGGGATATGAGTTGGGATAAGAGTTGGGATATGAGTTGGGATAAGAGTTGGGATATGAGTTGGGATAAGAGTTGGGATAAGAGTTGGGATATGAGTTGGGATAAGAGTTGGGATAAGAGTTGGGATAAGAGTTGGGATATGAGTTGGGATATGAGTTGGGATAAGAGTTGGGATAAGAGTTGGGATAAGAGTTGGGATAAGAGCTGGGATATGAGCTGGGATATGAGTTGGGATATGAGTTGGGATAAGAGTTGAGCTAGATATGAGCTGGGATATGAGTTGGGATATGAGTTGGGATATGAGTTGGGATATGAGTTGGGACATGAGTTGGGATATGAGCTGGGATATGAGTTGGGATATGAGTTGGGATAAGAGTTAGAATATGAGTTGGATATGAGTTGGGATATGAGTTGGGATAAGAGTTGGATATGAGCTGGGATATGAGTTGGGATAAGAGTTGGGATATGAGCTGGGATATGAGCTGGGATATGAGCTGGGATATGAGTTGGGATATGAGCTGGGATGAGCTGGGATATGAGTTGGGATATGAGTCAGGATATGAGTTGGGATATGAGTTGGGATATGAGTTGGGATATGAGCTGGGATAAGAGCTGGGATATGAGTTGGGATATGAGTTGGGATAAGAGTTGGGATATGAGCTGGGATATGAGCTGGGATAAGAGCTGGGATATGAGCTGGGATATGAGCTGGGATAAGGAGTTGGGATATGAGTTGGGATATGAGTTGGGATAAGAGCTGGGACAAGGAGTTGGGATAAGAGTTGGGATAAGAGTTGGGATATGAGTTGGGATATGAGTTGGGATATGAGTTGGGATATGAGTTGGGATAAGGAGTTGGGATATGAGTTGGGATATGAGTTGGGATAAGAGTTGGGATATGAGTTGGGATATGAGTTGGGACAAGAGTTGGGATAAGAGCTGGGATATGAGCTGGGATATGAGCTGGGATATGAGTTGGGATATGAGTTGGGATAAGAGTTGGGATATGAGTTGGGATATGAGTTGATAGAGTTAGGATATGAGTGGGATATGAGTTGGGATATGAGTTGGGATATGAGTTGGGATATGAGTTGGGATAGAGTTGGGATATGAGTTGGGATAAGAGTTGGGATATGAGTTGGGATAAGAGCTGGGATACAGCTGGGATAAGAGTTGGGATAAGAGTTGGGATAAGAGTTGGGATATGAGCTGGGATATGAGTCAGGATAAGAGTTGATAAGAGTTGGGATATGAGTTGGGACAAGAGCTGGGATATGAGTTGGGATAAGAGTTGACAAGAGTTGGGATAAGAGTTGGGATTATGAGTTGGGGATATGAGCTGGACATGAGCTGGGATATGAGTTGGGATATGAGCTGGATGAGTTGGGATGGAGCTGGGATATGAGTCAGGATATGAGTTGGGATATGAGTTAGATAAGAGTTGGGATATGAGTTGGGATATGAGCTGGGATAAGAGTTGGGATAAGAGTTGGGATATGAGTTGGGATAAGAGTTGGGATATGAGTTGGGATATGAGTTGGGATAAGAGCTGGGATAAGAGTTGGGACATGAGTTGGGATATGAGCTGGGATAAGAGTTGGGATATGAGTTGGGATATGAGTTGGGATATGAGCTGGGATATGAGTTGGGATAAGAGTTGGGATATGAGTTGATGAGTTGGGATATGAGTTGGGATAAGAGTTGGGATATGAGTTGGGATATGAGTTGGGATAAGAGCTGGGATATGAGTTGGGATATGAGTTGGGATAAGAGTTGGGATAAGAGTTGACAAGAGTTGGGATAAGAGTTGGGATATGAGTTGGGATATGAGTTGGGATAAAGTGAGTTGGGATAAGAGTTAGGATACATGAGTTGACATGAGTTGGGATATGAGCTGGGATATGAGCTGGGATATGAGTTGGGATGAGTTGGGATATGAGTTGGGATATGAGTTGGGATAAGGAGTTGGGGATATGAGTTGGGATAAGAGTTGGGATATGAGTTGGGATATGAGTTGGGATATGAGTTGGGATAAGAGTTGGGATATGAGCTGGGATATGAGTTGGGATAAGAGCTGGGATACAGAGTTGGGATATGAGTTGGGATATGAGTTGGGATATGAGTTGGGATATGAGTTGGGATAAGAGTTGGGATATGAGTTGGGATGAGTTGGGATATGAGTTGATATGAGTTGGGATATGAGTTGGGATATGAGTTGGGATAAGAGTTGGGATATGAGTTGGGATATGAGTTGGGATAAGAGTTGGGATATGAGTTGGGATATGAGTTGGGATAAGAGTTGGATATGAGTTGGGATATGAGTTGGGATAAGAGTTGGGATATGAGTTGGGATATGAGTTGGGATAAGAGTTGGGATATGAGTTGGGACATGAGTTGGGATAAGAGCTGGGATATGGAGTTGGGATAAGAGTTGGGATATGAGTTGGGATAAGGAGTTGGGATACGAGCTGGGATAAGAGTTGACATGAGTTGGGATATGAGCTGGGATAAGAGTTGGGACAAGAGCTGGGATATGAGTTGGGATAAGAGTTGGGATAAGAGTTGGGATATGAGTTGGGATATGAGTTGGATAAGGAGCTGGGATAAGAGTTGGGATATGAGCTGGGATATGAGTTGGGATATGAGTTGGGATATGAGCTGGGGATATGAGTTGGGATATGAGTTGGGATAAGAGTTGGGATATGAGTTGGGAAGAGCTGGGATAAGAGTTAGGATATGAGCTGGGATATGAGTTGGGATAAAGGAGCTGGGATATGAGCTGGGATATGAGTTGGGATACAGAGTTGGGATATGAGCTGGGATAAAGAGCTGATAAGAGGCTGGGATAAGAGCTGGGATATGAGTTGGGATATGAGCTGGGGATATGAGTTGGACAAGAGCTGGGATACATGAGTTGACATGAGCTGGGATAAGAGTTGGGATAAGAGTTGGGAGTTGAGTTGGGATAAGAGTTGGGATATGAGTTGGGATATGAGTTGGGATAAGAGTTGGGATAAGAGTTGGGATATGAGCTGGGATAGAGTTGGGATTATGAGTTGGGATATGAGCTGGGATATGAGTTGGGATAAGAGTTGGGATAAGAGTTGGATAATGATTGGGATGAGCTGGGATAAGGAGTTGGGATATGAGTTAGGATAAGAGGTTGGGATAAGAGTTGGGATATGAGTTGGGATAAGAGTTGGGATAAGAGTTGACATGAGTTGGGATAAGAGTTGGGATATGAGTTGACATGAGTTGGATATGAGTTGGGATAAGAGCTGGGATATGAGCTGGGATATGAGCTGACAAGAGTTGGGATAAGGGTTACATGAGTTGACATGAGTTAGACATGAGTTGGGACAAGAGCTGGGATAAAGAGCTGGGATAAGAGTTGGGATATGAGTTGGGATAAGAGTTGGGATATGAGTTGGGATATGAGTTGGGATATGAGTTGGGATATGAGTTGGGATAAGAGTTGATGAGCTGGGATAAGAGCTGGGATATGAGTTGGGATATGAGTTGGGATATGAGTTGGGATATGAGTTGGGATATGAGTTGGGATATGAGTTGGGATAAGAGTTGATATGAGCTGGGATAAGAGTTGGGGATATGAGTTGGGATATGAGTTGGGATATGAGTTGGGATAAGAGTTGGGATATGAGTTGGGATAAGAGTTGGGATATGAGTTGGGATATGAGTTGGGATATGAGTTGGGATATGAGTTGGGATATGAGTTGGGATATGAGTTGGGATATGAGTTTTTCTTTGATAGTATATCAACAATATGTTTTTGCCGTGAATTTGGTCTCCGCTCGACATGGGACCTTTGCTTAAACTGTACATGAAGCCAGAAGCAGCAGGAGGGAGGAGCCAAAAAGGCAGTTAGAAGCTAGGCAGGAGGAGGAGCAGGAGGAGGAGCAGGAGGGGGAACGCAGCAGCAGGAGGAGCTAGGAGGAGTTGAGCTAGCAGGGAGGAGGAGCTAGCAGGAGGAGGAGCAGGAGGAGGAGAGGAGGAGAAACTAGCAGGAGGAGGAGCAGGAGGAGGAACTAGCAGCA